>NW_028253474.1:0-275217 GCF_964263255.1 Lissotriton vulgaris | reverse complement strand
TGCACGACAGCTGGGGCAAGGTGGCGTACTCGCCCTTGCTTTAGATATAGTATACCTATATCTAACACTAAAGTGGACACCCGAATTCCTATCAGTCACTCCAATGGCAGGCCTTGACAATCCTGAAGGCAGAATGCGTGGAATCGTGTGAATTGGGCTCTGGCACGAGCCGAGCCCGGTTGCAGCTTGCGGAACCAAGACCCAATGGCTGTTCCATGATAACGCATCCCATATCGCTAACTTTGGTATCGCGTTATCAAGACATGTCGAGTAAGGTGTCATACGAATCGGGATACTGACCCCTCACCAATTCTGGCGACGGGGTTAGCATTCCACCCTTCTAGAGGGACACGACATGTACGTAACTGTGAACCCCGGTTAAAGTTAACTGAAGCCTCAGCTCCACAAAATGGATGCTGCCACCACAGACACGAGTCTGACCTCCTGCTGCTGGGAGTCCTTCCAGCGAGGAGAGCTTGGACAAAGGGTTTCCTGTCCGGGGCGGTGCTCGCACCATCCCAGACAGGGTTTTGTGTATCCTGGGTAGGCAGGGCTTTACAGGAAGGTGACTGCGGAGTGGCACCCCGGTGCTCACTACGCATCTGCCGGCTAGAACCAGTTCCAGGGGCACCCCAGCCCCTGACCTGGGGAAAGTCCGGCAAGGGAGAGGGGTGTAACCACCCCCCTTCCTGGTCCCACCCCTAGGGCAGGACCTAGTCGCGTACCCACCCCTTTCTTTAGGATAAAGGCAGGAGCTGGGACCCTTCCAAATTAGATCATCTTTGAATCAAGAACTACTTTCTACGAAAGGAAACTCAAGACTCTTCTCAAGATTTCTCCCTTGTGACTAAGGAGTAGTCACCCTGCATCCGCAGGCACCATCTAAGAACTCTGCGGTTTGCTGCAAGTCCTTCCTCAGGAATCCGACTGCCCAGCTCGATGAGAACCGGCTTCCCTGGCACCTCTGACATCGACATCTGACATCGTCAGCTCAGCTGAGATCCGTGGGTGCGACGAGACCTCGAGGGACCGGCCATCATCAAAACCTGCACGATTTCTTAACCAGCAGGACCGCCGAGGGACCCTCTGGTGAGTGCTTTGGGGTCCGAGACGCCCCGACCCTGAGCAGCTCCAGCACCGAAGTTCAGCCTCCCAGTATCTCCACGATCTGCGTGGGGCCCTTCTGCTTTTGCCGCTCATCACGTTGTCTGGTTACTAGCCGCTGGCTTGTGGCCTGCTTGACGACGTCCGACAACAACGCTGTTGGTCTGGTTGCTCCAGACTGACCCTTGCTCCCTTTTGAAAGAGGAGCACCCCGGACCCTCCTGGTCCACTCAAGACGCCATTTTAGGTCCACCACGTGGCCCTGAATTTGCCAAGGCTTGTTGCCCCAATCCTGGGCCCAGCGACGCCGACAGCATCAACCTTCGTGGGACAGCTCGCACCTCCATCCTGGTCGCCGACAACGCCTCCTGGTCCGTGAGACTGCAGAGCCTAGCGTCGCCCACTCACCTAGTCGAGGTGACGATCATCCGGTACCCTCCCGGTACCCTCTGACTACTGGCTAGTAGTTACAAACTTGGTCCCCTCTGCTTTCAGGTGTCATCCATCTCTGATCCAGGCTTGGATCACTACGAACTATCTCCACTGGTCGCCGGCCAGCAACTCCTTCCTTCCGGCTCCTGGCTCGTCAGCGAGGACTCCCGACGTCTGTAAAGACTTATGCAGCCGCAGCCCCTGGGCTAGGTAACTTCGGCATTTCGGTGCCCCGCATAGCCTCCTTATTCAAGGGTCCCGAGTCCCTACCACTTCCGACTTGCCTTATCGAGTCCGCCCGAGACCACTAAACTTTCCGTGCCCTTGGGCACTTGTATTGATTGTGCACTTGAAGTATTCTCTTAAGAGTTTTGTTGTGTGCTTAGTACCCTGTCCTCATAAAGAGTACAGGGCTGTTGTGATTCTAATAAATACACTGTTTATTTTCATAACACTTGTGTTGTGTCCTTTCACTTGGTGTTCAAGGGGTATGTGATGGTATAACAGCTGGCTTAACACGCCCTCTAGAGTTTAGCCCGAAGACTGCTCGTATCCACGCTACTAGGATAGCTGGTCTAAGGTTGACTTACAACCAATCACCATAGGGGTTGTTTGGACTGATGCATAGTGATCACTAGAATAGTGAGCACTGCATATCAGGCCAACTTCTCACATTGGTGAGCAGCGGTTGGGATTTGAGCTTGCTGCTGTTTTACCACGCGTATCCTAAGAATATCTTGTGAAAGATCGCATACGTACTCCAGGTACATATAACTTAGCTTAGAATACTCTGAGTTCTACTGAACCAGCTGTTGTAGCTCCTCAAGGCTTAGCACACCTTGGCTGCAACTCTTAGCAAGGGATCAGTAGGTAAACATATAGTGCAGTAAGGTGCATCACTTACACCACACTAGAAGCAGCATGTCTGACAAAGGAGGAAACACTGAGTCTCCCCTTGTGTCAGTCGACCTTCCACAGGTCACTTCCAGATATGCTGCACTTAGCTTCCAAGAGATGCGACAAATCTGTACATCTCGGAAGCTAAAACAGGGTCCAAACCCTACCATTCCATTTCTGATTGGTCTCTTGGAGACTTATGATGCTAGGAGGGCTGGTAACACCGACCCTTCTCATCTAGAAGGGAATATGCCCCCCCTCGAGGGAACCCTAGGTGACCCTGACCTTATCCATCTCTCCGCAGAAGGTGAAGAGGAGGACGAGGAGCCAGAGACATCTGGGGACGAGGCAGACAAAGGTCCAGTAGTAGTTAGCCAGCTAACTAGGGACAACTTAAGCCGGCACAAGAATGGTACTAGGAGACCCCTGGGGCCCCTCTCAGGCCAGCTTAACATTGGGAATGGACGAGTTAGGTCTCTATCGAGAGGCTCTAATAGATCCGTTCGAACCAATGGCTCTCGAGGCTCTTCTCGAAGAGGGATGACATCCCCTCAGAGAAGAGTGTACGAAGCTAAAGAGCGGGAAGTCAATCTGCGGATCGAAAGGGAAGAACTTGCCCTAGCCAAAGAAAGACTCGCCTTTGCTAGAGAGCAAGAATTGAGTGGGAAGAACCCCACTGGTGGCAGCATTCCCCCACGGGAAAACAGGAGTTTAGACACTAGACACCTGAGTAAGATAGTGCCCCCCTTTAAGCAAGGGGATGACATCCACAAATGGATTACTGCTTTGGAGCGGGCCTGCACTGTACAGTGCGTCCCCCAGAGTCAGTGGCAGCTATCTTGTGGCTCTCCTTTGAAGGTAAAGGTAGAGATAAGCTCCTCACTACTAGAGCTGAGGACGCTAACGATTACCAGGTCCTGAAGAACACACTGATTGATGGGTTCGGCCTAACCACTGAGCAGTACAGGTTGCTGTTCAGGGATACCCAGAAAACTCAGTCTCAGGACTGGTCTGATTTTGTCGATTGTGCCACTAAGGCTTTGGAGGGCTGGTTGCTGGGCAGTAAGGTTACTGATTACACAGGATTGTATAATTTGATCATGCGAGAACAGATTTTAAACAATTGTCAGAACCAGTTGTTGCATCAGCACCTTGTCGACTCGGATCTGACCTCTCCCCAAGAATTGGGAAAGAAGGCAGACAGATGGGTCAGAACAAGGGTTAAGTAAAACCAGGGCCAGAACCAGGGTGGTCAGAAGAAAGCAGACCAGAAGGGTAACGATTCTAAAGGGGAGCAAAATGACCAGAAGTCTTCGACAGGTCCCCAACAACCCAAAGAGGGGGGGGGGGGGGGGGTCAGGCTTCCCAGAAAAAGAAGAATCAAGAAGGCCAATCGAAAAGGTGGTGCCAATACTGTAAGAGTAAAACTCACTGGTTTAGTGAGTGCACCAAGAAAGGAGGGCAGACTCCTGCTACTGCAGCCCCTAAGGCACCTGTGCCCCCTAGTACAGCCAGCAGTAGTAGTGCACCTCCCAAGGGACTAGTTGGGTTAACCTTGGGTTCTGAGGGGTGTGACAACTTAGTTGGCACACTCACTCAGGCTGTCCTTGTCTGTACGGGGGATGTGGATATGTCCCCTGATGTCAGTCCCAATACCTTGGGCAAATACCGACAGACGCCTTTAATAAATGGAAAAATGGCTCAGGCCTATAGGGACACTTGTGCCAGTGTCACCATGGTGACGCCTAACTTTGTGGACCCTGGACAGATCATGCCAGGTACAGATTTCCTGGTGACCAATGCCAGCAACGTCACTACCAGTCATAGTATGGCGATTGTTGCTTTCTCCTGGGGAGGGGTAAATGGCCAGAAAAAGGTTGTTGTTAGTTCAGACCTCCCAGTGGATTGTTTGTTGGGCAATGATTTGGAGTCATCACAATGGTCAGAAGTGGAGCACCGGACTCACATGGAAATGTTAGGCTTGCCAGCACATGTGCTTGCTGTGACTAGGTCACAGGTCAGAAGATGCCCCACTGAACTGGTGCTGGATCCTGGAACAATGGACCAGACACCTCCCAAGAAGAAGAGCAGTCGGGTTAAGGCATCGCCTTCCCCCTTGCCCCAGGTCGAGGATAAAGTCTCAGAGGAGGCTGACCTCCAGGAATTGCGGGAAACTGAACCTAAAGAACTCGAACTTGATCAAGTTGAGTTTCTGGGCTCAGGGGGACCCTCACGAGAAGACCTGGGGAAGGACCAGTTAGACTGCCCTTCCCTTGAACCCCTCAGACAGCAGGCTGCTGCTGAGGCTGCTGGGAACGCCACAGGTACCCACAAGGTATACTGGGAGGATGGACTCCTGTACACTGAGGCAAGAGACCCCAAGCCTGGCATGACCAGGAGGCTGGTTATCCCCTTGTCTCAGCGTGGTTTCCTTCTTACCTTGGCCCACGAGATTCCCTTAGCAGGACACTTAGGCCAGACGAAAACGTGGGACAGGCTTGTCTCACACTTTCACTGGCCTCACATGAACGAGGATACCAAGGAGTTTTGTCGCTCCTGTGTCACTTGCCAAGCCAGTGGTAACTCAGGTGGCACAACAAAGGCCCCCCTTATACCAATGCCTGTGGTGGGGGTGCTCTTTGAACGAGCGGGGATTGACATTGTCGGTCCAATGGAACCCCAAACAGCATCAGGGCACAAGTTTATACTGGTGGTAGTGGATCATGCCACCAGGTATCCTGAAGCTATTCCCCTTAGGTCCACTACAGCACCTGTTGTGGCAAGAGCCCTAGTTGGAGTGTTCTCCAGAATGGGCTTCCCTAAGGAGGTTGTCTCTGACAGAGATGCAAACTTCATGTCGAGCTACTTGACTGCTATGTGGAAGGAATGTGGTGTCAACTACAAGTTCACCACACCCTATCATCCACAATGCAATGGGCTTGTTGAGCGGTTCAACAGGACCCTAAAAGGGATGATTCATGGACTACCTGAAAAGCTCCGGCGTAGATGGGACATCCTGATTCCCTGCCTTTTATTCGCTTATAGAGAAGTCCCACAGAAGGGGGTTGGCTACAGCCCTTTTGAACTTTTGTACGGGCATCCTGTAAGAGGACCCCTGTGTTTGGTGAAGGAAGGATGGGAGAGACCTCTCAAAAAGCCTGCAACCAACATAGTGGACTATGTGCTTGGTTTCCGCTCTCGGATGGCTGAGTACATGGAAAAGGCATCTGAAAACCTTAAGGCCAGCCAAGAACTCCAAAAAGCTTGGCATGACCAAAAGGCTGTCCTGACTGTTTACCAGCCTGGACAGAAGGTGTGGGTGTTGGAGCCAGTGGCCCCAGCAGCACTCAAAGACAAATGGTCTGGGCCCCACACGATTCTTGAGCAAAAGGGAGAGGTCACCTACCTGGTGGACCTTGGAACTCCCCGGAGCCCCCACAGGGTGCTCCATGTTAACAGGCTCAAAGCATATGTCGACAGGAAGGACATGAGCTTGCTCATGGCCATAGATGAGGGACAGGAGGAAGAGAGTGACCCTCTCCCCGACCTGCTCACTCAGAATCCTGATGATGGATCAGTGGACGGTGTATTCTTTTGTGGCAGCCTCTCTGAACATCAACAGAAGGATTGTAAACAGGTTCTTCAATCCTTCCGGCATATGTTCTCTCTAACACCCAGTCAGACCAATTGGTGTACCCATGAGGTTGACACTGGTGACAGCTTGCCCGTCAAGAGTAAAATCTACAGGCAGCCCGATCACGTTAGAGACTGCATCAAAACTGAAGTGCAGAAAATGTTGGAGTTGGGAGTCATTGAACCCTCGGATAGCCCTTGGGCTAGTCCCGTAGTTCTAGTGCCGAAACCTCACACCCCGGGTGGTAAGAAAGAGATGAGGTTCTGCGTAGACTACAGGGGTCTCAATGCAGTCACTAAGACTGACGCCCACCCAATACCAAGGGCAGATGAGCTTATTGATAGATTGGCTTCTGCCAACTACTTAAGTACGTTTGACCTGACAGCGGGGTATTGGCAAATCAGGTTAGCTGAGGACGCCAAGCCTAAGACAGCATTTTCTACCCCTGGTGGGCATTATCAATTTATGGTAATGCCCTTTGGTTTGAAAAATGCACCTGCCACCTTCCAAAGGCTGGTGAATCACGTTCTCACCGGGCTGGATGACTTCTGTGCGGCGTATCTTGACGATATTGCTGTCTTTAGCTCCACCCGGGAGGATCACCTGGTCCACCTGAGGAAAGTGTTAGAGGCGCTGCAAGCAGCAGGTCTCACTATCAAGGCCACCAAGTGCCAGATAGGGCAGACACAGGTTGTATACTTGGGCCACCTTGTAGGTGGAGGCCAAGTTCAACCACTGGAGAGCAAAATACAGTCAATCAGGGACTGGGCTCCTCCAACCACCCAGACTCAGGTTCGAGCTTTCTTGGGCCTGACTGGTTACTACCGAAAGTTTGTCAGAAATTACGGATCGATTGTGACTCCGCTTAATGAACTGACAAGTAAGAAAATGCCGAAAAAGGTTCAGTGGACAGCGAGCTGTCAAAAAGCATTCGATGACCTAAAACAGGCCATGTGCACGGCGCCTATCCTCAAGAGTCCAGACTACTCCAAACCATTCATTGTCCAAACAGATGCTTCTGAGTTGGGTGTGGGAGCTGTTCTATCTCAACTGAATTTTGATGGTAATGACCAGCCCATTGCTTTTATAAGCAGACGGCTGACCCCCAGAGAGAAAAATTGGTCAGCTATTGAGAGGGAGGCCTTTGCTGTGGTTTGGGCCCTGAAGAAACTGAGGCCATACTTGTTTGGCACTCATTTCAAGATTCAGACCGACCATAAGCCCCTCTTATGGCTAAATCAGATGAAGGGTGAAAACCCCCAACTGCTTAGGTGGTCCATTTCCCTACAGGGGATGGACTTCACAGTGGAGCATAGACCTGGCACTGATCATGGCAATGCAGTTGGGCTCTCCAGGTATTTCCACTTAGAACAAGAAGACTCACCTGGTCAAGGTTAGTTTATTGTCCCAACGTTTGGGGGGGGTCATGTAGGAGAGTAGGGTCTGCAATCCTATGATCACCCAGATTTTTTGCTTTTGTTTCACTGGTTTACGACTTTCTCTGGCTGTGGGCCTGCCAATCAGACCCACAGCCTAGCTGTTCTCTCACTAAATTGACATGTGTACCCTAGGTGCATTATCCAATTGGAACTGGGCCACCTTATCAGACCCTGTAACTCAGGGCATAGGTGTACCCAGGGCCTACCAGGGGCTGAAGCATGTATTATGCCACCCCTGGATGGCCATCTAAATCTGACACAACTGGCTGCAGAACAGCTGGGGCAAGGTGGCGTACTCGCCCTTGCTTTAGATATAGTATACCTATATCTAACACTAAAGTGGACACCCGAATTCCTATCAGTCACTCCTATGGCAGGCCTTGACAATCCTGAAGGCAGAGTGCGTGGAATCGTGTGAATTGGGCTCTGGCACGAGCCGAGCCCGGTTGCAGCTTGCGGAACCAAGACCCAATGGCTGTTCCATGATAACGCATGTCGAGTAAGGTGTCATACGAATCGGGATACTAACCCCTCACCAATTCTGGCGACGGGGTTAGCATTCCACCCTTCTAGAGGGACACGACATGTGCGTAACTGTGAACCCCGGTTAAAGTTAACTGAAGCCTCAGCTCCACAAAATGGATGCTGCCACCACAGACACGAGTCTGACCTCCTGCTGCTGGGAGTCCTTCCAGCGAGGAGAGCTTGGACAAAGGGTTTCCTGTCCGGGGCGGTGCTCGCACCATCCCAGACAGGGTTTTGTGTATCCTGGGTAGGCAGGGCTTTACAGGAAGGTGACTGCAGAGTGGCACCCCGGTGCTCACTACGCATCTGCTGGCTAGAACCAGTTCCAGGGGCACCCCAGCCCCTGACCTGGGGAAAGTCCGGCATGGGAGAGGGGTGTAACCACCCCCCTTCCTGGCCCCACCCCTAGGGCAGGACCTAGTCACGTACCCACCCCTTTCTTTAGGATAAAGGCAGGAGCGGGGACCCTTCCAAATTAGATCATCTTTGAATCAAGAACTACTTTCTACGAAAGGAAACTCAAGGCTCTTCTCAAGATTTCTCCCTTGTGACTAAGGAGTAGTCACCCTGCATCCGCAGGCACCATCTAAGAACTCTGCGGTTTGCTGCAAGTCCTTCCTCAGGAATCCGACTGCCCAGCTCGACGAGAACCGGCTTCCCTGGCACCTCTGACCTCTACCCACATCGTCAGCTCAGCTGAGATCCGTGGGTGCGACGAGACCTCGAGGGACCGGCCATCATCAAAACCTGCACGATTTCTTAACCAGCACGACCGCCGAGGGAACCCTCTGGTGAGGGCTTTGGGGTCTGAGAAGCCCCGACCCTGAGCAGCTCCAGCACCGAAGTTCAGCCTCCCAGTATCTCCACGATCTGCGTGGGGCCCTTCTGCTTTTGCCGCTCATCACGTTGTCTGGTTACTAGCCGCTGGCTTGTGGCCTGCTTGACGACGTCCGACAACAACACTGTTGGTCTGGTTGCTCCAGACTGACCCTTGCTCCCTTTTGAAAGAGGAGCACCCCGGACCCTCCTGGTCCACTCAAGACGCCATTTTAGGTCCACCACGTGGCCCTGAATTTGCCAAGGCTTGTTGCCCCAATCCTGGGCCCAGCGACGCCGACAGCATCAACCTTCGTGGGACAGCTCGCACCTCCATCCTGGTTGCCGACAACGCCTCCTGGTCCGTGAGACTGCAGAGCCTAGCGTCGCCCACTCACCTAGTCGAGGTGACGATCATCCGGTACCCTCTGACTACTGGCTAGTAGTTACGAACTTGGTCCCCTCTGCTTTCAGGTGTCATCCATCTCTGATCCAGGCTTGGATCACTACGAACTATCTCCACTGGTCGCCGGCCAGCAACTCCTTCCTTCCGGCTCCTGGCTTGTCAGCGAGGACTCCCGACGTCTGTAAAGACTTATGCAGCCGCAGCCCCTGGGCTAGGTAACTTCGGCATTTCGGTGCCCCGCATAGCCTCCTTATTTAAGGGTCCCGAGTCCCTACCGCTTCCGACTTGCTTTATCGAGTCCGCCCGAGACCACTAAACTTTCCGTGCCCTCGGGCACTTGTATTGATTGTGCACTTGAAGTATTCTCTTAAGAGTTTTGTTGTGTGCTTAGTACCCTGTCCTCATAAAGAGTACAGGGCTGTTGTGATTCTAATAAATACACTGTTTATTTTCATAACACTTGTGTGGTGTCCTTTCACTTGGTGTTCAAGGGGTATGTGATGGTATAACAGCTGGCTTAACACGCCCTCTAGAGTTTAGCCCGAAGACTGCTCGTATCCACGCTACTAGGATAGCTGGTCTAAGGTTGACTTACAACCAATCACCATAGGGGTTGTTTGGACTAATGCATAGTGATCACTAGAATAGTGAGCACTGCATATCAGGCCAACTTCTCACAACTTGCAACTGGGAGAAGGTAGACAAGTCGAGTTTGGTGTCTAAAGAATTGTAATTTAAAGCCATCTTTAAAGTTAAAGTCAGATTTTAAGTCACAATTCTGAAAATACCACTTATAGAAAGTTGCCATTATCTTGTCCTAACCATTTGGTGTCTGCAGCCTTTCCCTGGTCACATGACTATGTGTAGCTGACAGTTGGTCCTTGTGTTTTGCTCTCAAACAGTGAGACAAAGAGAAGTGAGAGGGTGGCAGGATGGAACACTCTGACTTAATGAGGGGCGGAGCTGTCACCCACCCTACTTGTACACCACAAAGGTCTTGCCTGAAGACACAAAGGGTTTGACCCCATTTAAGCTGGGCCAGGCAAGGGAGGAAGGGATGCCTGATACCTAAGGGGGCGGGGGGGGGGTAGAAACCTCCAGAACCTTCCCCTACTTCAAAGTGGGCACCGGTTATAGATAATGGACCATCAGTCCCAGCTCTTCAGTACACACATGGACCTGTGGAAGACTCAGGAGAAGAATTATTGTGCTGCTTTGCTTCAAGAAGGACTGCCACTGTGCTGTCCTGCTGTGCTGCCCTCCTGCCTGAGTGAGAAGGACTGGACCTGCATCTTGAACCCAGGACCACCAGAGTGACTCCAAGGCTAGTTGGCTGGCCTTCTGATCAGAGCCTCAGGGACAGAAGAGGCTCCAATAACCTTGCACCAAGACTCTGCCAGCTTTAAGACCTACCCTCCCAAGTGGTGCCATCCCTGTCCTGGACCCTTGGAAGTGGGCCAGATGGTGCTCTGCCAGCCCAGCTGTGGTCCCGCCAGAACCAATGCAGCGCGGCGTATCGCCTCAGAAGACTCCAGATCAGAACCACTGTGCGATTCATCCATAATGCAGGACTTTGCATCACAGCCTGCAGCCTCCTCGGAACCATTGCTGTGCAACACATTCTACACGCAAGGACTTTGTATCACCCACCACAGCTCATCGGAACTGCTGCTGCACGACGCATATCCATGCAAGGACCTTGCATTGCCATTGCAGCATTCCTGAACTGCTGCTGCGCAATGCATCTCCACGCAAGGACATCACATCGTCTCTGCTTCATGACCCGACACAGGACTGTGCGCTCCTGTGCTCCATTGTAGTCGGCCTGAAATTGTGACTTTGTCCCAGCATAGCTTAACCAGATAACCACAGTTGGCACTTTGCACTTTCTGTGCTATTTTCACTTAAATCTTTAAAATTGCTTACCAGCGGTTCTACTGATTGGTATTTTTGTCGTTTTGATCTTAAATTATGTATTACCCTTTACTCTATTTTTCCAAATTGGTGTGGGATTTTTCTTGTGTTTTATTTCACTTTAATGCTGTTTAAGTTGCTGCATAAATACTTTACACATTGCCTCTAAGTTAAGCCTAATGGCTCTCTGCCAAGCTACAGAGCACAGGCTTGAGTAGGGTTTCACCCCCCTCAACCAGTAACCCAATTTCTTACAGTCCTCCTGTCTCAGTATCATGTAGAGGTGCTAATTCTAAAGTCTAGTGGATGTGTAGTTACTGAGTTTGGACAGCAAAAGAGGCACAGCTGAAAAGAGAGTGTTGTACCAGTTTCTGTATGCAGCTCCCACACAGATACCTAGAAGTGAACCTGGACGAACAGGATCTTATGTTATTTTGAAACCAGCAGCCTCCTCTGGTAGCAATCATTACCTAAGTACGTCACAGTCATTATCGTATCACATTCCAACATACCTTTAGTTTGTTAATTGAATTGGCTCCTTAACTTAGAATTTCTGTTTTTCCGCATATTTGTTTTAATAGAAAACTTTATATTCACTCCCCTAAGAGTGAAGAATAATATGATTGTAATTTAGAAACTGTACATATTGCTTTGTTCTGTTACATGCACAATAAAAAGTGCTTGGAAGTGTCCAGGTACATAGTGTTTCGATCTATAGCAATTCATTGCAACTAGAACTGCCTGATTCCATAGGATATGGCAGTAGGTAAATAACAAATAAGCGTTTAGAAGTGGCCAGGTGAACATTGCTTAGCCTTGTATAATAAAATAGTTTATAGAGAAAGTTAAGGTATTTCTGTTGTTTTTTTGTAGTGTGTTTCTGTGTTGAACTCTTGTTTGCTCATATAGCAAGTAAACTAAATGACCTAATAGAACATAAAAAATTACACTGACATGCAAATGTACTATTTTATTCATCCGTCGTACTATACCACTCACACATAAAGACTGGTACCCAAGGACACCCCTTGTGTACCTGAAAGTGAGTGAATGGAAAGTGCCAACAATGGTGGTGGTCTAATCAAACTGCTTTAAGTTCACAAAGTAGACACACAGATGCGTATTCTTGCACAGCAACAATAACATGCCCCAAACCTCTCATGCATTTTAGCCATAAAGATTCCCTAAATGTTGAAGAGACATGTAAATAAAATATCTGAACAAATTAAGATTTTGATTTCTCACACAGAAACATGACATAAATTGCTGCACGCGTTTTACTTACTGGTTGCAGTTCTTCCCAACAACATGCCTTCGGCATTGACACGTGCCGGAGGGATCACTGCAGGATGGGCTGACTGAGCCCCCGACGTCACACTGGCAACCTGTAGTAACAGGAAGCAGAATCATTTATGTAAAGAAAGTCAAAATGTCCGCATGATATTCACTCGTTGTGTCACTCCTGTTACTTCAACTGATAATAACTTTGACTGACCACCACTTAGACTCTGGGTACTGCACCAGCATTTTACAGCTTTAGAAGTTGCACTGCTAGGTCTACAGCTAGTCTACAGCTTTGCCCAATATCTTGAATGGAATGGCGTGGTTGTAGCCATAGTCACAGTCAAGTGGACATACTTGTCCTCAAAGGTATGACACATTTTGCCAGATAGCTTGAACTGGGCTTGTAAAGTGAACCCCTCTAAGCTCATTTATTCTAGGCAATCTAGAAAACAAGTGTAATTTTCAGAGATATTCTAAGTTCAGTGACCATGCCTTTTGGTGGTTGTCAAATCAGAATAAGGGCATAGATCCATGACTAACTTGTTTCATAATTCTATGGGTAGAATATAAAAGGTGTGAGTAAGTTCCGCTGTACAGTGCCAAACACTGTGCCAATTATTGGTTGTTTTATCTTGAAATGAGCTGACCTATGATTAAGGTATAAATAAATCACAAAGACGGAAACCAGTTCAAGCTCTTCTTTAATTGGTCTGAGGATGAGTACACCACAGACTACACCAGTCTGGGGCTCATGCTAAGAGGATCCTGATGTTTTAAACTAGCGATAAAACACTTAAAACATGACATGTATGCATTCTATACCATCGACTAACAGGAAGCACAATCCTACTCATCAGTAAAATTATTAATATTACTTTTGACACCATTATCTGTCCAGTATTAATTTATGGAATTAAAGTGTAGAGTAAACACAATTAGACACATCCAGTCCTCAGCGGAAACCCTGAACATTAACATCTGCAGACATTGTTTTGCGCAAATACTGCACAAATCCTGGAAGTCTAGACACTTGGAGTGACTTCTTGTGCTGCTCAATCTCCACAAGCAACAAAGTGAAACAAAGTGATCAAAAGGCCATCCAATACAAGGTGCAAAAAGATCAAGAAAGCAATCACCCAATTAAATCCCGCGAATGCTATCTCACAGAATAAAAGTCTCTCTGTAGAAGTCATTCCCTTAGGATCTTCCCATAGGCGACCACAAGCTGGAGGAGAGAATTCTCCGAGACTTAGAATAGTCCCAGAAAAAGCCCCACACAACACACAGGCTCCTACACTGCCTACCAAGATATTTGGAACACTTACTTACCCACATTCTGCTAAGAAACTTGAAGAAGGAAAATGTTACTTCATTTAAGAGATATGCTAAATAAACAGCAGTGAGAGCAATGAAATATGGCACTGCAAGTCATCAAAAAAGGAATTGTGCATAAAACATAGACTTCACAATTGTCTGGAAATTGAAACAAATGCTACTACACAGATGCAAAAAATTGGGGTATTAGTTAAGACCTCTTAGCAATCCTGAGGTGTGGGTCTTACTGGAGGTAACTGGAGGGGTAGTTCGCTCCCAAGGATGCCCTTAGGGCCAACTATTCCTCCTGTTACCTTCAGTAAGTTGCACACAGCAGGATTGCTGAGAAGTTGTCAGAGGCCATGCCCCCTTTCTCCACCACTCTGCAAACACGCCACTGGGTGCACTACAAGTTTGGGGATGAAGTCCCCTTGTCTCTTGAGGTTCTGTGGGGGCCAACTACCCCTCCTGTTACCTCCAGTAAGTCCCACACAGTGGAATTGCTGAGAGATTTTTGGTGTCCATGCCCCCTTTCTCCACCACATAGCAAATAGTGGTGGTGGTCCCCGGGGCAGCAGGAGAGGCCATGGGTGTCTCCCCCGTATTCATTGTGAAAAAAGCCCCGGGGAGGTGGTGGTCCCTGGGGCATAATGAGCCCCAGAATGGGGGGCCTGTGCGCCCCCTATTATTAACATAATGCCCCCGGGACCTGGCCCACCAGGGGCCGATAATGAACAAATGGAGACACACATGCTTTGTGTTTTTTAAAGATTTTCACCGGATCTGTGGATCCCGCCCAAAAATAAAATATATATATTATTTGACCCTGGTGGATCCCAGTGGGACCCCCCAAGAGACCTAGGGTCAGGTTGTTTCTACCATACCCCCTTTTCTTTTTTTTTTAAATCATTTTTTGTGGGGCTCTGTTCAACTAAGTCCCAAGGTGGCTGCCAACACTTCTTCGTTGAAGTGTTGGCAGCCAATCAAATTTCAGTTGAGTTTCAGTAGATTGTTGGACTCCCAGATAGCTATATTTTTTAAACTTAAATATCTCTGATCTACTGAACGGATTTACACCAAATTGCAAAAAGCACACTTTCTAGAACAAAATCTAGCTCCCTGCCAATTTTGGTGTAATTCCGTTCAGCGGTTCGAGCTGTAGTCGTGTTCAATAAATGAAAAATCCCTATTAACATAACATGCTGCATGCCGCATGAAGGAGTTCTTTAACACAAGCATTAACAACATGATACCTATCAGACAGTTGGGGGGGGGGCGTGGCTAGCCAGCCAACATGGCAGACGTGTCCGTGTAGAGCTCCAGTGATCACCCCTACTTATCCTGACCTTTACCTTGTGTAGGCGTTTACACAGCCCATACTGTACGGGGCTGGTGTGGAGGCACAGCGGGGAGCCCGCGGAGCACAGCGGATCCCGAATCGAGCCCGTGGCTGAGGCAGAGGAGACCGTCAGCGGGCAGAGGCGTTGAGGCCCGCGACAGAGTGGCACGAATCACATGACACAGCACATCCACACAGTGTGCACAACGCTCACAACAAAAGGGAACCTGAACAGCCAAAGGAGCCACAGCGACACCGGAGAAGTAGCCAGCGGCTGTGCAAATGCTTCCATGCAGACACAAAGACCTCAAAAAGTCGAAGTCCCAGACGCCTGAGGACACAGACTGGCCGTTCGAGCCAGACGGCGACACTCACTGCGGCAGCAGAACCACTGTGGACACAACACTGCTGCGACACGCACTAGTAGCAAAACTGACACAGCCAAGGCGGTTGATGAATACACCATGGGCCCCAATGGGCTGACTAGGCTGTTGCAGGATAAAGACAGTTGCACATCCCCAAGAGCCCCACAAAGCTTCTCCAGCCCTGCCTAGTGCTTAACCAACACAAGCTGTAATGTCAAAGACAGCTATCATCAGCAAGGGTGGAAGACCTGCCAGACAGCAATGTCTCAAGGTAGCCATCCTCACCAAAAGCACAAGAAAGACTGGTGCAGAGCGCGCACCACAAGCAGCTGCCCAATGCCACCGCCAGTGGGAAGATCACTACTCGCTCCCACTGGTGTACAGACACAACTGCAAGCTACAACTCAGGCACATCAGTGCCAGAAGAGATCGCCCAAGGAGGAGACAGAACACACATGGTCAGAAGCGGGAAGAAGACCGCACCAGTGAATCCGGCAGCACGGGCAAGCACCCAGGACTTAGGTGGGGGCCTGGTGCTAGGAGGCAGGCGGCTGTCGGCAGGTGTGGATGCCTTCTGCGCAACAGTTGGTGATGGGCAGGCTCAGGGACAAGTCCCTGCAGAAGCAGCAGGGAGCTGATGGTCTGGGCTCATCCCATGGATTGCAGGGTGACGGTCTGGGCCCGGCGGCGGCCCTTGCGGCCAAGATGGACTCCGTGCTGGCGGCAGTGGAGTGCATAGGCACCACACTGGAACAAACTAAGGTATCAATGGAGGCACGGATCGACAAGGTAACATCCGTCTTTACTCTCCTCCGTGTCGACCACCGAAAGCTGGCGGAGTCAGTTGCTGAGCAGCGCCAATCGCTTCAAGGATTGCAACCTGTGGTGCAAAGTTATACTTCGGCGCTTCAAGATGTCATAGACAGAGTCCACGTCCTGGAAGATCGCATTGAGGACGTGGAAGGGCGCTCTCGCTGCAATAATGTTCGGGTGGTAGGACTTCCAGAAGGAGAAGAGGGGAAATACCCGGAGCGATACATGGAGAACTGGTTGCGGGACCTCCTGCCCTCGGAGGTACTGTCCCCGCACTTCACAGTGCCGGCGCAGAGGCCCCGACCCAGGGCTAGGCCCCGCCCGTTTCTCTTCAAGCTACTGAACTACCGTGACCGGGATGTGGTGCTGCGCGAAATGAGGAAGCTGGACAATCTGACAGTGGGGAGCAGCCGTGTGATGTTTTTCCAGACTACACAGCAATGGTGCAGCGACGGAGGAGCAAATATTTGGCGGTGAAAAAACTGTTGCGGGAACTGGGACTACCATATTCCTTGCTGTTCCCCCCTTGTCTCCGCGTGATCACCAAGGAAGGGGCCCGTTTCTTTGATGCGCAGTCAGGCGTCTCGGATTGGCTGGAGGAAACGGGGCAGTGGTAGGGCACACGGCCTGCGGATGCGGAGGGTGAATGGCAGGTGCAGAGATCCCGAAGACGCAGGAGACGAGGCGCTTGTCGGGGGCAGGGCAGTGGCCTAGCGGCGCTCAGTCTGGAGAAAATGTGGCTAGAGCCGCAGGAAGCGCTTGAAGCGGTAGTAAATCTAGGAACAGTGCAGGGCGGGGCCCGAGTGGCCTCACAGACACGCAGCGACCCGGACTTGAGCGGGCCGTCATCACCATCAACTGTACTATCGGAGGACATAACCATGCCGGTGGTAACACCACAGACTGCCGACCTTCTCATGTAATGTAATGTATGGTGAACACACCAGGGCCTCTACCCTCAATCAATCAATCAATCAATCAATCAATCAATGCATTTGTATAGCGCGCTACTCACCCGGAGGGTCTCAAGGCGCTTGGGGGGGGGGGGGGTCCGCTAATGCTCGAACAGCCAGGTCTTGAGCTGCTTCCTGAAGGCGAGGTGGTCCTGGGTCATGCGGAGGTGGGTCGGGAGGGAGTTCCAGGTCTTGGTGGCGAGGTAGGAGAAGGACCTTCCCCCTGTGGTGGCTCTTCGGATGCGGGGGACGGCGGCGAGGGTGTGGCCGGTCAACCGAAGCTGGCGTTTGAGAGCGTAGAAGTTGAGGCGGCTGTTGAGGTATCCTGGGCCTTCGTTGTGCAGGGCTTTGTGTGCGTGGGTGAGGAGACGGAAGGTGATTCTCTTGTTGACTGGGAGCCAGTGCAGGTCTCTCAGGTGTCCGGAGATGTGGTTGCGACGGGGGATGTCCAGGATGAGTCGTGCTGAGGCGTTCTGGATCCGTTGGAGTCTCTTCTGGAGTTTGGCGGTGGTTCCGGCGTAGAGGGAGTTGCCGTAGTCCAGTCGGCTGGTGACGAGGGCCTGGGTGACCGTCTTCCTGGTCTCGGTGGGGATCCACCGGAAGATCTTGCGTAGCATGCGTAAGATGTTGAAGCACGACGAGGAGACGGCGTTGACTTGTCTGGTCATGGAGAGGGAGGAGTCCAGGATGAAGCCCAGGTTGCGTGGGTGGTCTGTTGGTTTGGGTGCGCTGCCTAGTGCGGGGGGCCACCAGGAGTCGTCCCAGGCGGAAGGTGAGGATCCCAGGATGAGGACTTCCGTCTTGTCCGATCTCAGTTTCAGGCGGCTGTTCTTCATCCATTCGGCTACCTCTTTCATCCCTTCATGTAGGTTGGCTCTGGCGGTGGCGGGGTTGTTGGTGAGGGAGAGGATCAGCTGGGTGTCATCGGCGTAGGAGATGATGTTGAGGTTGTGCTGGCGTGCAATGGTTGCGAGGGGACTCATGTAGACGTTGAAGAGGGTTGGGCTGAGTGAGGAGCCTTGAGGAATGCCGCAGATGACTTCGGTGGCTTCTGATCTGAACGGGGGGAGGCGGACTCTCTGTGTCCTTCCGGCGAGGAAGGAGATGGTCCACTCCAGGGCCTTCTCCTGGATTCCGACGTTGCTGAGGCGCTGTACAAGGGTATGGTGGCAGACAGTGTCGAAGGCCGCGGAGAGGTCTAGGAGGATGAGTGCCGCTGTTTCTCCGCTGTCGAGCAGAGCTCGGATGTCATCGGTGGCTGCGATCAGGGCGGTCTCGGTGCTGTGGTTGGCCCGGAAGCCAGACTGTGAAAGGTCGAGGGATCCGTTCGTCTCGAGGAAGGCGGCCAGCTGCTTGTTGACGGTCTTCTCGATGACTTTTGCAGGAAACGGGAGCAGCGAGATGGGGCGGTAGTTCTTGAGGTCGGTGGGGTCGGCTGATGGCTTCTTTAGAAGAGCGCTGAGTTCGGCGTGCTTCCAACTCTCCGGGAAGGTGGCAGCGTCGAAGGAGGTGTTGATGATGTCCCGCAGGTGGGGTGCGATGACAGCGTCTGCCTTGTTGAAGACGTGGTGAGGGCAGGGGTCGGTCGGAGATCCGGAGTGGATGGAGTTCATCGTGCGGACGGTGTCTTCGGTGCTGATCGGGGTCCAGGCGCGGAGGATGGTGGTGGGGAGCGGTGGTTCCGTTGTGGCATGCATCGGTTGAGGGCTGAAGCTGTTGTGTATGTCCGCGATCTTGTTGTGGAAGTAGGAGGTGAGGGAGTTGCAGAGGTCTTGCGATGGGGTGATGTCGTTGTTTCTGGCGTTGGGGTTGGAGAGCTCTTTAACGATGTTGAAGAGTTCCTTGCTGTTGTGTGCGTTGTTATCCAGTCGTTCCTTGAATGCAGTTTTCTTGGTGGTGTGGATCAGTTGGTGGTGTTTTCGGGTGGCGAGCTTGAGGGCAGTCATGTTGTCCGGTGTTGGGTCTTCGCGCCAGGCTTTCTCAAGGGCTCTGCAGTTCTTCTTCGAGTTCTTGAGTTCGTCGGTGAACCATGGGGCTTTCTTGCTGCCGGGTCTGTTGGGCGGGGTCCTCAGGGGGGCGAGGTCGTCTGCGCAGTCGCTGATCCACTTCGTGAGGTTGGTGGCCGCTTGGCTGGGGTTCGTAGTGCTGGTGGGTGGGTTCTTGTTCAGGGAGGATGTGAGCTGGTCAGCTGTGATCTTGTTCCAGCTTCTGCGTGCTACCTGTTGCTGTTGGTGGTGGATCGTGGTCCTTTTGAAGCTGAAGTGGACGCAGCTGTGGTCCGTCCAGTGGAGTCCGGTGGCGTGGCTGAATGCGATGTCCTTGCTGGAGGAGAAGACGGGGTCAAGTGTGTGTCCGGCCTAGTGGGTGGAGGTGGTCACCAGTTGCTTGAGTCCGAGGTTAGCGAGGTTGTCCAGCAGGGTGGTGGTGTTGCGGTCGTTGATGTTCTCCAGGTGGAAGTTGAGGTCCCCGAGGAGGATGTAGTCAGAGGAGGGGAGGGCGTACGGGCTGACGAAGTCGGCGATGTCTTCGCTGAATTGTGTGCGTGGTCCCGGGGGTCTGTAGATGAGCGTGCCTCTGAGGGTGGTCTTGGGATTGATGTGGATCTGGAAGTGGAGGTGCTCGGCGGGTGCGAGGGTGTCGTCGGTGTTGGTAGTGATGCGGATGGAGTTCCTGTGGATGATGGCGATGCCTCCTCCTGTCTGGTTGACGCGGTCCCTCCGGATGATCTTGTAGCCGTCCGGGATGGCGATGGCGATGTCGGGCGCTGAGGAGGCGTTCATCCAGGTTTCCGTGAGGAAGGCGACCTCTGGGGTTGTGGTGTCGAGCAGGTTCCAGAGCTCGACGGCGTGCCTGTGGACTGAGCGGGTGTTGAGCAGGATGCACTTCAGGTGGCTGCTGCTGTTGCTCGTCGAGGTCTTGGGCACTGCTGGAGTGGTGCAGGCTCGGATGCAGGTGAACTTGCAGGAGTTGCAGCAGAAGGGTCCGTGGGTGCGTCTCGGAGTGGCTTGGATGCAGCCCGGGAGTCTGCCGGCGTTGAGTGCGATGAGTTCGTTGGCGTCGTAGGACAGTCGGGTCGTCTTCCGTCGGTGGGGGCCAGGGGTCCGTGCCCTGGGCGCGGTCCAGGCGCGGACGGGCGCAGACGGGCTTACCTTTGACTTGGCGCTAGATAATGTCATGTTTCTCATATTGTGGCTATGCGCGCAATTGTGAAATGGTTACTCTTCTCTACATATGAGCGCACTGCTGCAAAAATTGCGAGGCTACTAGGCTGAGGGTGCCATAGCGGGGCCGGGTTTAGCGGGAACTATGTGTTTATCCCACTAGCGGGCTCCCCTGCAGGTGCCTCCCGTTGGCCCGGCGCGGATGCAAGTACTAGATATCCCAAAGCGCCTCTCATGTTACTAAGTGATTTGAGTTAGGGGTGTAGGGTACTGTGGTTGTTGGCAGCACACACACCCAGACAGCGACCGCGCTGAGTTAACCCACTGCTGTGTGGTGGATCTTGTTAAGGTTTGGACATATGCCCTATCGGGGACATGCCCTTCTTGTTATATTGTTTGTGTTTGCTCATATGTATCTGTTGCGGCACACTGACTTTCCTTTCCCTGCTGGCGCTCATAGCCCCCCTTCTGAGGCGCTCCCTTGCTCCTTGCGTGCAAAAAGACCTGACGCATGACACATACGAAAGTAATGACCTGGAACATCCGCGGAATGCACACCCCGTCCCGCCGTTATTCAGTGTTTTCATACCTACAGCGCCATGAGGTGGGGACTGCTCTCCTCCAGGAGACTCACATGACACTGGTTGAGCTGGGTAAACTGTGCAGGCGTTGGAAGGGGCAGATATTCGGTAGAACCTTCTCTGCCCATGCGCGCAGTACCCTGGTTTGGGTGCGGGCGGGCGTTCCCTTCAAATGCATGGAATCGTTGGTGGATCCTGCGGGCAGGTATACCCTAGTGCGGGGGAGATTGAATGGACAGGAAATCCTGCTGGGATCCCTCTATGCCCCAAACACAGACCAGCCCTCCTACTTAGAGACCATGAACCATGTCCTACATCCATAGGCAGGCCTCCCCTGGCTAGTGGGCTGGGATTTTAACATGGTGCTAGATGTGAGCCTGGACCGGTCTTTCCCTCCCCTCCGGGCTGTGACAGTGACATCACATGCGCAAGCGTTTGGGGATTGGCTTGTGCACTGGGGGGGTGTGTGATCTCTGGCGCGCGCAGCATTCCACAGATAGAATTTACTCCTACTTCTCCACAGTCCATGACTTGCATGTCTGATTGGATCGGATAATAGGCACCCAGTCGTTGCTCCCGCTCCTTACCAGGACAGAATATCTAGGGAGAACACACTCTGAACACAACCCCCTATGGTTCCAGATCAGCTGGGAGGCGGACCGCCCGCCCGTACCCACGTGGCGGCTGCAGCCTGCTGCGCTCGAGGATGCTGAGTTTCGATCCTTGCTGGGCACGGCTATTTTAGCTTATTTCGAGGCCAATGAGGGGACGGCGGGCAGTGCACTGGTGGAGTGGAAAGCACATCAAGCAGCCATTCGAGGGCACTGTATGGGGGCCACATGGAATGTTCGTAAAACACTATCGGCCTCCCTGATGCGTCTGGAGTCAGAGCTCCTCCAATATGAGAGGGAGGGAGAGGGGACAGGGGAGCACTCACGCGCTAAGTGACTTGCACACTAAACACGCAGAGCTTATGGAGAAGATGCGCTGCCACAACTACGCGGCGCACACAGCCAGGACACATGTCAGGGCGGACAGAGCTGGCTGGCTGCTAGCCTGGCTAGTGCAGAGCGACGGGCGCGGAGCCCCTGTAGGGGCACTATGCACAGCGGAGGGGGAGATGGTATGCACCCAGCGAGAAATTCACTGCGCTCTTACCGACCACTATAAACAACTCTATAAGGCCTGCGGCACTGGCCCCCGGCAGGCGCTGGATGCGCTCTTGGACGCTGTCACCCTGACCGCGGCAACTGAGGGACACAGGGACGAACTTAATGCCCCCCTCACACTGGAAGAGGTAGGAGATGCGATCAGGGGCATGGCGACTGGAAAAAACACCGGGCTGGATGGCCTACCCGTCGAATACTACAAGGCGAATAGGGATATTTTGGCGCCCCTGCTCCTCCAGCTGTATACCACCGCTGTAAGTGAAGGCTCGTTTCCCCCGTCCATGCAGGAAGCGTTCCTGGTCTCTTTGCCCAAGTCAGACAGGGACCACACAGCGCTAGGTTCGTACAGGCCACTGGCAATGCTAAATGCAAACTATAAAATCTTTGCGAAAATTCTTTCAGAGTGGCTTGCGGTAGTGGTCCCTCACTTAGTGCACCCCGATCAAAACGGGTTTGTGCCGGCGAGATCCACATCCCTGAATCTCAGGAGGTTCTTTAGGGTGGTGGCTGAAGCGACAAAGGAGTGGCCTAGGGCGGGGTGCCTGATAATAGATTTGGAAAAGGCCTTTGACTGCCTGGAGTGGGGGTACCTGGTTGCGGCGCTAGCACGCTATGACCTGGGTGAGGGATTCCTACAGATGGTTCAGCTCCTTTACAACAATCCTGTAGTTAGAGTGCAGCTGGGCCCATACATTTCGGAAGCGGTGGCGGTGGGCCGGGCACTCGGCAGGGATGCCCCTTGTCCCGGTTATTGTTCACGCTGGCTGTGGAACCTTTGGCAGCGGCACTGCGGCAGACACTGGAAGCGGGAATACCTCTGGGGGATGCGACCCACCAGATCTCGCTTTATGCGGATGACCTGCTGGTGTTCGTAAATGATGTGACGCACATACCAGAAAGGCTGGCCCAATTGCTGGAGCAGTTTGCGGTTGTCTCAGGGCTTAGGGTAAATGCGGACAAGTCCTGCCTCTATGCCTTCAATGCTGAGATAGAAGATCTGGGGTACTGTCTCGGGGACGTGAGGGTCCAATGGAAAGCCGACACCTTTAGGTATCTAGGGATTCAGATCTATAGTCAGCCAGACGACCTTTTTGAAGGCAACTTGGGTAAAGCGGTTGCAGCGCTTCGATCCCAGATACGTTTTTGGTCCTCCCTCCCACTGACAACAACAGGCAGAGTGGCTCTAGCCAAAATGGTTATGCTCTCCCGACTCCTGTATTATTTTGTCAATTTGCCTCTTTATGTACCGGCCTCCTTCTTCTCGTCGCTCAATGCGATGTTGTGGGACTTCATCTGGGGCACGTCCCGGCACCAGTTAGCGCTTGCGAAGTTGTTCCTGCCAACGGACAGCCGTGGGATGGCCGCTCCCAGCTTTGAGCACTATTACTTGGCAGCGCAACTTCAATGGATTGCACGCTGGTTGGCGGACAGGGGCAGGGATGACAATGCCACAGTTGAGCCGCCGTACTCACTAGAACGAGTCACCGGGCTTTTTCACCCCCTGGCGACGCCTGCAAGGCCCGCCCCGCTGCTGCTGGCAGTGGCGTATAAGTGCTTCCGCAGGGCCCTTTTTCTTACCAGACTGGTACATCCGTATGCCCCAGCGGTGCCCATGGAGGGTTTCCTAGGGACAAGGGGGGCCTTACCCAACCTATGCTGGAGCGCTGGAAAGAGGCGGACATTCAGACGCTGAGTGACATCTTTAGGGATGGTGAGTTGGTGGCGTATGAGACGTTGGTCTCAGAAGATGGGCTTCCCCCTGGGGGGTTCCTGTTGCATAGATCCATAGTGGCGAAAATGACAGCAAGGTGGGGTAGCATGGCATCGGAGCCTGAGCAGCACTTAACTATGCAATACCTACACGTCATGGGGAGGGGCAGGCACTTGGTCCGTTGGTATGCGGTGTCGCTGAGGATACACACAGGGACTAGCTTGGCTCCGCTCAGGGACAAAAGGGAGCGTGACATGGTCAGACAGCTATCGTATAAGGAGTGGGAAAGAATCCTTAAAAGCCCTGTGCGCGTCCCCAGAAACTTGCGCTTCCACCAGATACAGCTTTATGTAGTTCATAGGGCCTACCTCACGCCTGTGCTCACCAATAGGTATTTCCACCGCGCAGATGCTTCCTGCCCCCGATGCAGAGAGTTAGACACGGGGATCCTTCACCCCTTATGGAGCTGCCCTAGGGTGAGCTCCTGCTGGAGTGTAATCGTCGAGCTTCTCAGCAGATGCACTGGGCGCACAATACCCCTTGACTGGCCGGAATACATTTTGCATCAGCTCAGGAGGCCGCCTAAAGACAAGGTGTCGTCCCGCTTTTTAGATTTGGGGATGGTGGTGGCTACGCGTACCTTACGAGGCGCTGGAAGGCAAGTGATCCTCCAAGCGCACAGGCGTGGACCTCCTCCTTTCAGGCATGGGCCCGGGCAGAGTGGATGGCCATACGCAGGGAGGAGACGATGGGGCTTCAAAAAGAACCAATGGCGGAGCACTGGGAGCGTATGCTTAAAGCCTTGCAGCCGACGGGTGGAGCTGGGGGCGTAGGTGTTGTGGAGGACTAAATGTCGCCCTTTGGGATTGGGGTGCGCCGCGGGTTACTTTCCTGCCAAATAAGATGGCTTGACACCGTCATTGACTCCTGGGGTCACATAAGATTCAGGTGCAAGTCCAGTTGAGACTGGGGCGCATGGGTGTGTGTGGGGAGGGGGGTAGCCTAAGGGGAAGGGGGGGGGGGAGAATTAATAGGTACCAGCGTAATGGGTTTTGCCTATATTGTTTTCTTATGCTCTTCCATTTATTTTTTAATCACAGTTATTGTATAAAAGCCATCTCTGTGCACAAACCAGGAGCTGGGAAGATCCAACCCCAACTATGCTCATGCACAAAAACTCAACGTGCGGACAGTCATGGACCTACTTTGTGGCAGCTGCCCCGACAACCTGTGTTTCGCCAGTATGGGGCGGGTATCCTTCCTTCTTAATTCAAATGTGGTCTTGTACTCCTTTATCATATGATAACACGCCTTTAAATGCATGCCTGACGTGCCCAATTACTACTAGGCTATTAATGTTGAAAAGTCTAATGTACTGTGATACCTTTTCAAAATGCTAATAAACAGATTTGACAAAAAAATGATACCTATCAGACAGTTCCACACATGCAGTACCACCTTTGTGGTATACGTTCTGGAGTACTGTGTCAACTTAAGATATGTAGCACGACTCATATGTCGAAAAAAATAATCCTTGAGCATATTAGAGCAATAACAGAGATCAACAATAGCCTACTGTCCTGCATTTTGAGGCACACCAATACTCAGACAGCTCTAAACTAGCTTAATATGCCATAGAACAGGCGACAGGAACAGGAGAGGAGGGATCCGCACATTGAGACTCAGATAACGTGAGTCTAGGCATATCATAGGGATGGGCACCCGCTATCCAAATGGACATAACCTGGACAAGGAAATGGAAGTACATCTGCAGGAAGGTTAAGCCCCCATTTGACCTCGGGCAGCAGGACTGTTTGTTCATTTTACTATTGTTAACTTGACTTGCGTTTGCCTATACTTTTGAATGGTTCTTGTGGGTCAATTGACTCACTGCTTTATGCACAATGCAATGTGGATGGATCTGTATTACCAGTGTATTCTGTCCTGCACCTGTTCTATGCTATTATATATCTCTTTCTTGGGTATTACTTTTCTTTTCTTTTATTGCTATGTCTCTAAATGTTTTTACACTTCTATAACATAAGATGTCTTCCTAAATTTTATCTGACACTTTGCACCATGTCTCGTGCCTGTGACAATGGGGTCACTACCCTTTTCTTCTAGACACCATTGGCCGCAACTCAGCTCGCAGAAAAGACATCTTTGCTTGTATTTTTAAATTGAATATATTATTACTGTGAACTTTTAGTAGATGACATAGCACCACTTGGCGAATGCATCGAAACAACCACATCTGTGTGGGCTCTGACATCATATACTACTGTGGTCATAAAGCAGGAATTCACCATTAGTGATTACACCCAAGTGCCTAACGTAGATCACACGCCACTTGGCGAAAACAGGCAAGCACCTTGAGCTCCTACACCCAAGTGTCTAACGCAGATCTGCATGACTTAGAGCCACTTGACGTAAGCAGACAACAAACACTGCTGCCACTACACAGGAACTCACCACTAGCTACTACACTAGTTGGATGCCTATACTAGACGGGCTGTTTATAGCAAACTACACAAACAAGGGGGATCATAGCACATAACCGGGTTAAGGTTAGAATCTATCAAGAG
This sequence comes from Lissotriton vulgaris, assembly GCF_964263255.1. Taxonomy (NCBI): domain Eukaryota; kingdom Metazoa; phylum Chordata; class Amphibia; order Caudata; family Salamandridae; genus Lissotriton; species Lissotriton vulgaris. The sequence goes on along the minus strand of NW_028253474.1, from coordinate 248,775 downwards.
AGGACAACAAACGATGGGCAGCATGAACGTACTACATATACCAGCATGCACCGCCAGATAGACAGCACATCTTATCCTCAACCCGGAGTACCAGACTGCTTGACAGTATGGTGTAACACTTGACACGTGTTTACAACTCAGATGGGTGCACACTCGAAACAGGGAGATTGTTACCTGTCATGAGTTAATAATACCCAGTACAGTGCACATACGTCAGGGTTGCGATCAGACACTACAATGACTGATGTCTTTTGCCCACAGAATTTGTGCATGTTAGGACAGATTGGAATTGTACCCCACTGGTAGGGACGTTACATTTGTTTTGGTTGCCAATTGTATTACTATCATTCATTGTGTGTATACAAGTTCATCATTACAAGATGACGGCTGTGTTTGAGGCAACAGACACTCACACGGATTTCTAGTACCTTGTTAAGTTCTTTCCAGAAAATGTATGTAAGACAGCTAATTTTGTCACTCCGTTGTGTGATGAAGGCCTTTCGAGGTTGAAACGTGTCACGCAGGTTTTATGATGCAATAAATCCCCTTTCCTTATCTCAGAGCGTTTGTTGGTTTTTGTGCGGCCTGAGAGCGCGTAGGAATCCTGATTTCTTGCCATATTGACATGCCGGTATTTCTCCGCCGGTTATCGTGCCACCCCTCTACGGGCTAAGATTTCCAGAAGGAGGCTCTTTTCATGATATATATATATGGTCCAGGTATATATATGTGTAATTAAATTCTGGTCCTCAATATTTTTGACATAATATTCTGGTGACATGATATTTTAGTCAAAATTAGGGTGGAATACCACAGGGAGATATAGCACAGTAGAAAGGTGTCATCAGTGGACAAAACAATCTCTATGCAATGAGCATTACTACGCAGATAGGGTACTGGATTTTCTTTTTATACCCAAATATTAAAACATGACAACACATACATATACCAGAACAGCAGGAACTCCAGTTGGACATTACTATATGTGAATGAACGTGGAATATCAGTAACATACTTATGAATGTCAAATACTATTTATCGTTCAAATTAAACTACTGATTATGAATTTTAAACCTGATTTATTCAGATAAATCATTAGAATATTCTTTAGAGAAGAATATGTATTAAGCAATTACCTCCAATATATGCCAACTAATTTGTAGTCTCCATCACAGACTGTAAAGCATCTTTTCTCTTTGTAATCTGAATCTACCCACTTTCAGGTTTACTCTTCCTACGTTTACCATTAGGCAGGGCACCTTATCAGCAGTCGCTGATCTGCAGGCATGCCTACAAAGCTCCCACAGGATGCAGTGAACCAGCTACTACAGCTTGCATTAGTCCCACTCTAAGTACCACAACTCTTTTTCTGCCTTCAAGGCCCCACTCATCCATTTAACTGTCAATGCCTGAATCTAGACTTCATTTTATCCACCCACTAGCAGTCAGAGTTTACGCATCATTATAAAACACATATCTATGCTTTCTATATTGCCTATTGACAGAAAAGTTGTAAGATGTGATTTATTTTGCCACACACCTCGGACAGCAGAGAATGCTCATGCTTGATAGACCCATGCCTTGTTGAAGCATGCATTAGATATGTGGTAGCATGCACTTTGTCATCACTGTACCTTGACACCCAAAGTAGTTACTACCCGTGAGAGCAAAATAGCCACTGTTACAGGTGTCACAAGGCTCACTGCAAACATTCACTTTACAAGGACACTTCCCATCCACCTGTAAAGAAAAGATTGAAATGGGTTACGAGCTTGTTTAATTGGAAACAGACATTTTACTCAAGACTATTTCAGATTACCTGCTGGCATTCTGCAACTCCACTTATGGTTCCCTTTATGTTACACTGGCAGGCTGTAAAGAAGCATTAAAAACATAAAATAAGGATCTCACGTTTATATCTATGAGCTGAGGGTATCTGGTAATGCAAGGTCATAGACCGCGCCCCGTAAGAAGTGCATTTGTTCTGCAAGTGCAGTACTTTGAGTATCCTCAAACATTTTTGTTCTGGCTAGTGCAAAGCTGGCTATAGACTTATTGTTATCAATTCCTCCAAATGTTCACAGAGTGAGCTTTGACTCCACCCAGTGACTTTCATTACAAGACCGGAGGCTACCATTATGCATTATTATTCCTTTAATGCCACTCCACACAGCACTTCAAAGAACATTACATCACAAAACAAAAGAAATCTAGAATAAAACATCCACACAGTATGAGTAGTCCATGTAGTCAACACTCTTACTCTTTAAATGCTGCTCCTCACTCAGATAAGTACTTCTTTATCTTAAAAAACGTTTTAAACTGTTATTGCTATTAACTTAGCTTGTTTAACATTATTTTGGTTTCCAATCTATGGAAACATATTTCCGTTTATTCCCAGTAGTTCTGGTGTTACATTAAATAGCATTGATCATTAATGAGCCTGTTACAAAGCACAACGTGCAACATGTGATTTGTATTTCATGTAGACAGCTTAGTGGCCTGCACATTTTGCTGCAGAGGTTTGTGTGTTACCTGCAGGTCACAAGTTATAATTCTTGTAATATAGGTCTGTGAGTTAGGAGCCAGCATGAAAGAGCTGCATGCAAACTATAAGGCTTAGCAGTAGAAACATGCTGTTTTTTCCTTAATCTTTCTTTATTCTAAGGTTGCTCAGATGGTTCCTTTAGATTTGTGTGTTTAATGTTTCATTCCAGCTCCTGTGAATGGCCTGCAGTGAATGAGGGACTTTGTTATATTTCAAAAAGTACACTAAATCATCACACATTACATTCTTAATCTCACAGGTGTATTGTATGCAGAAACCAATCATTTTACTCGTTTGTTTTTCACTGAAGCAGACTTGTCTTAATGTTTTAGATAGGACTCAAAATGCAAGTCAGAGCTATCGGCTTTTTTTCCGTTTGCATTAATTATTTCTCTTTGGGTGGAGAGCACCCTGTTGACCTGTGAAAATCATATATCAGCCTGTAGATATTTCCTTGAGATACGACCACAATGTGATAAGTCTGAAGTGCATTGTTAATCGTGATAATGCTGACAGGTGAGTGTCTTGGTATAATGCGAAATGTATTTATTTATGTATTTATTTATTTACTTATAGTGGGTTTTTATTATTCACCTACTGTGCTCCAAAGGGCCCCACGGCGCCTGCAGGCAATAATAGTGACAACACAGTTTTGAACAGCAAAAGGTACAAATGTTGTCAATGAGTAGGAAATACAGTTTTCTCTTTTGTATCTAGAGTTTTTACTGACATTTTCACATTACACTTGTTTCAGCGTCCCATTTATGTCAGCTTATCAAATACAATAGTGTTAATTGCACCCACAGTTACGAACCCGTTTGAACACATTACAAAACACCAACAATGAACCATGATATAGTAATTTCCCCCAGTGCTTCTTCCTTCTCCCTACGTCTATGCCCTCTCACCCTTCTCTTCTAGTACCGCTTTTGCACCTCTTGAGCAGCCTTACGTTTTTTTAATAAACGTTTGGGTGGCAGTTTTCAGTATAAACAAGCACCCAAGCAGACTGGAAGCGGAGTGCAAAAAATCACCTCTCCCCACAAGGCTGCAGCTTTGGTAAGGAGGGTCCACATTATTATTGACACAGACGTTTCCAATGCACTTGGGGTGGGGTGTGCACATCATGCACACCTCAGTAAGAGCCTTCAGTCATTCGATTCTGTGCCAACACCTATGCTCCTACATTGCTCCCTCTGTCTTTCCAAGCCCTTGCCTACCTTGGTGTCTGTGCAGATCATTCACATCCAGATTTCTGCAGCCAGTGACTGCTTCCTAATGTCTCTCTGCACAAGGGGCACACACAAACCCCCACCTGCACCCAATGGATACCTATGCACATTTTACCCAATAAGAGGCCCAATAAAGTCATAGGACGGTATATGTAATTTCTCTTTGGGAATGGGCGCAGTCCCAGCACCTTGTATAATTTCAGCTGCTCTATATTTCCACTTGTTTTTTGTAATTGTGTAGCTGTCCTGTAGAACTGCTCACGTCCATATAATGTGTATCCAGTTTACAGCCCTTGATTGGCATTTCTGGCAACCTTCCGATATATTTTATGTAGCATAATTAGGGTGAGATGCTCTTTAATTATATTTAAAATTAGACTTTGCTTCACTCCTTTTTTGTACACCAATGCCCTATCCTATTCCTCATCTGACAATAGCACCCCTCTATCTTTGTCCTATTCAGATTAGCTCATCAGTTCATGTTTCGAGTGGTCCCTTAAGGCACTGGTCTCCCTCCCTGAGTTAAGGACATGAGTTCCTCCAGTGTTGTACACCCTGGCAGTCTATACGGTAATTCCTCCCCTATATCATGTGTTGCTTATAATAACCGTGCATACAACAGGAAACAGGAAATGTTCCCCTCAATCTAGCATCTGTCCCCTTGCATCTTCAAAGGTGTGTAAGACTTCAACCTCAAATATGTCACCTATTTGCTCATGCCTATTGTCTATCCCGACACTCGCCTGGAAACAAAGGAATTCCATTAATGATCTTTCTGGTGACCCGGTCTCAAACTTGCTAAATTAGAGAGACTAGGTGGAATAATTGCCAAGTGACTGACATAATATAGAATGCCAAAATATCGACCTACCAAAATATCGAGGTAAAAATATAGAATGCCAAAATATCGACCACCTATCTCCAAACAGGTAAGTACAAAAACATTGAATCAAAAATATCGATGTAAAAAATATAGTTAGTCAAAATAATGATTTTTTTTAAATGCTTTAAATTAATAAAACATTAATGAAATAATAAATATAATTAACTTAAACATACTTAAAATACTTAAATAACCTTAAAATTAATAAATAATTAATGTAAGCAAAAAAAACATGCAAATTGATTTGCTAATACACATATATATATATATATATATATATATATATATATATATATATATATATATATATATATATATATATATATATATACGTAATATTATTAAAAAAATTACAATATTTTTACCGTAGGATAGCAGAAAGGGTAAAATGTACTATTACCACTCCAGTGAGTGCAACAGTAGGGAAAGCGTTGGTTAGGGTACGTGTAAAAATTACTATTCCCACTCCAGAGAGTGCAACAGTAGGGAAAGCGTTGGATAGCGTAGGGGTAAAAAATACTATTCCAACCCCTACGAGTGCAACAGTAGGGAAAGCGCTGGATAGCGTGGGGGTAAAAATTACTATTCCCACTCCAGAGAGTGAACAGTAGGGAAAGCGTTGGATAGCGTAGTGGTAAAAATTACTATTCCCACTTCAGAGAGTGCAACAGTAGAGAAAGCGTTGGATAGCGTAGAGGTAAAAATTACTATTCCCACTGCAGAGAGTTTAACAGTAGGGAAAGCGTTGGATAGGGTAGGGGTAAAAATTACTATTCCATCTCCAGAGAGTGCAACAGTAGGGAAAGCGTTGGATAGCGTAGGGGTAAAAATTACCATTCCATCTCCAGAGAGTGCAACAGTAGGGAAAGCGCTGGATAGCGTAGGGGTAAAAATTACTATTCCCACTCCAGAGAGTGCAACAGTAGGGAAAGCGTTGGATAGCCTAGAGGTAAAAATTACTATTCCCACTCCAGAGAGTGCAACAGTAGGGAAAGCATTGGATAGCGTAGGTGTAAAAATTACTATTCCAACTCCAGAGAGTGCAACAGTAGGGAAAGCGCTGGATAGCATAGGGGTAAAAATTACTATTCCCACTCCACAGAGTGCAACAGTAGGGAAATCGTTGGATAGCGTAGGGGTAAAAATTACCATTCCCACTCCAGAGAGTGCAACAGTAGGGAAAGCGTTGGATAGAGTAGGGGTAAAAATTACTATTCCCACTCCAGAGAGTGCAACAGTAGGGAAAGCGTTGGATAGCGTAGGGGTAAAAATTACTATTCCCACTCTAGATTGTGCAACAGTAGGGAAAGCGTTGGATAGCGTAGAGGTAAACATTACTATTCCCACTCCACAGAGTGCAACAGTAGGGAAAGCGTTAGATAGCGTAGGGGTAAAAATTACTATTACCACTGCAGAGAGTGCAACAGTAGGGAAAGCGTTGGATAGCGTAGGGGTGAAAATTACTATTCCCACTCCAGTGAGTGCAACAGTAGAGAAAGCATGGGATAGCAGGAGGGTAAAAATTACTATTCCCACTCCAGTGAGTGCAACAGTAGGGAAAGTAAATACTTCATATATAAATAAAAATAAAATAAATAATAATACCAATTACAAATTAATTAAAATACTAAACACTTTTAGATAATATATTAATCAATCAATTAAAAATGCAAATAAAAATTAATTAATAAAAATAATTACCAATTAACAATAAATTAATTAACAATTAGAAAATAATTAAAAATTTGATAAAATAAAAAATAATTTAATAATAGAATTACTTACAATTAAATTACTCCCCACTCTATTCCCCTATAAACCCACAACCCACTACAGAAACTAAATTAATAAAATTAAAATAAGTATCAATTAATACATTAATTAAAATTAATTACCCATTATATTTTAATTAATCACCAATTAATAACTATTTAACAATTATTTCACAATAAATACAAATAAATAAATTAACATATTTAATTATTTATAATTAAATAACTTCCCGCCCTATTCCCCTATAAACCCACAACCCGCTACTGAAAATAAATTACTAAAATTAACATTTTTATCAATTAATCTATTAATTTAAATTAATTACCAATTATATTTTAATTAATTACCAATTAATATTTAATTAATAAATAATAAATAAAAAACAATAAATAAATTAACATATTTAATAATTATAATTATATTACTTCCCACCCTATTCCCCTATAAACCCACAACCTGCTACAGAAAATAAATTACTAAAATTAACATATTTATCAATTAATCAATTAATTAAAAATAATTACCGATTCTATTTTAATTAATTACCAATTAATAATGAATTACCAATTAATTCAAAATAAATACCAATAAATAAATTAACATATTTAATTAATTATAATTAAATTACCTCCCACCCTATTCCCCTATACACCCACAACCTGCTACAGAATTATATTACGCAAAAATTAAATACCATAAAAATAATTAATTAATATAATAATAAAATAAATATACACTTTTCAAACATATACTAACATAAAAAACACTTTATAAATTGATATTAACTTACTTACCTCAAATTCGATATTTGTGTAGTCTATATTCTGTCCATTCTATATTTTTGTAGTCTATATTCTGTCCATTCGATATTATGTCCATTCTATATTTTCTAATTCGATATTAATGCTATCCTATTCAATATTTTTGTAGTCTATATTCTGTCCAGTCGATATTGTGTCCATTCTATATTTTTTAATCGAAATTAATGCAAACTCAATATTTTGACTGTAGACCATGATTGCCAGTCTACTTTTATTGGGGTTTGTAACCGTTATTTGAGTTCCCATGACAAACTCCTAAAAATCCGATTTCCATGCCAGAGGTGTCTGTAAGCCATTCTGGGGAGTGATGTATCTCAGCAGATCAGGCAGTAACACTCAATGCCTGTCACACCCCCTACCTCTCTCATAAGTTACCTTAGAGTTTCGAATTGTATACTTGGGTGAGTACAAGCCCATATCAGGCATAACATCAAATTGTCCAGTTCTCAAACCAGTATCAGTAGGACCAGGCAAAAGACTTCCTGAAATACATAGAGAGAGCTTGGCAACACAGCTAGTTTAATCAGTGCAATCCTGATCATGGTAGTTTGTGGGAGTCTTGACCAAAACTTTATTGAATCATGCATTCTATCCATTTCATAGCTTAGGTTCGACTCAAAGTACTTATCTTCATCTTTTCAATGTTGAGGGATTCCACCGCTTAGGCTTCTGCTGCCTCGTCCAGACTGCCTTTTATATGGGGCATCAACCTCACCTTAAGTATGGAATTATGACTGGGATGCATTCCATTTGATCAATTTCTATTGACTCCTCAACAACTATGAGAAATCTCTTAGCGATGGCTCCAATAAGTATTTTAGTGACTACCAAACGCATCAATAATGGCTATACAATTTGAACTTTGCAACTGCCTCATAACATACCTCCACCGGTTTTCCAGCAGAGTACCACAATAGGCTTGGTAGGACTCAATAGGTAGCCTGCCAAGGCACAAGGTTTATTACCAGTTCACAACCTTCAACGTAACTCTTCTTAAGTCAAAGGGTCATCCAGCTGGCCTCTCTGTTCTGGGGTAGGTGCAGAAATTCTAGCCTTTTTAAACAAACAATGTGCGGTATATTCATTCAGCCTTATTCACTATGTGAGGTCTATGTGTCTGCCATTTGTGTGCAATATATCCCTCCAGCCTGATCCACAAAGCCAAGGATCAGAGGTCTATATGTCACCCTCTCGGATACCCAGGCTAATCTTTTACATGCTGTGTTTTTGTTTACTATCAGTTAGCTTTTTTCTTAACTTAGGTTTATATCAATTTGAACTTACTATGTGATTAATGTCTTAATTTTCTTTATGTCTGACTGTAGTTATGCCAGCTCCCTTTATTACCACTTTTATGGCGTCCCATTCTTTGTCCTTATTGGAAAGGCATCCCCAGTTAATCTCAACGATGCCTGACAGAACTGCACTCATATCTCTGCAGAAAGTGGGGTCTTGAAGGGACTACGCCCTGATCCTACATGTTAGAACTCTTGCTCTATAATATTCCACTTATATTGTAAACAATGAAGGGAGTGGTCTGATATGTTCCATCCCAGGTAATACGAGTCTAAGCACCTATTAGAAATACTGTGCCTGACAAATACATAGTCTATCCTGCTATACTAGCTGTGTGGGATGAATATTAACCCCTCCCATGCTCATGACGGAGCCGCTCCGTCATGAGCATCGGCTGAGCTGTGCTCATGAGGGAGTGGTTCTGTCATGGCCCTGCCACCGCGTCTGCGCGGCGCTGATTTCGCGCCTGCGCGGCGCGTTCTATTGAGCGGGCGGGGCCTTGACGGAACCGCTCCGTCACGAGCACAGCTCAACCGTGGCTCGTGACGGAGCGGCTCCCTCACGAGCATGCGGCCGCCGCTCGCCCCCCCGCCCCCTACCCCCCTAGCGCTGCGGCGGAATTGCCGCCGCAGCGAAGGGGTTAAGAATATATTATGTGGCGTTCCCTCCATACATCTACTAAGAGCAGCCGATTTACAGTTTTTGCAGCTTTTGTGTGAGTTAGGCACATTGCCCAACCCGGGGGAACTCTATTCAGCACTCTTGAAAGGGTATCATTTAAATCTTTAGCCCGGATCATTGACATATCCAACCACATAGAGACTGTTTCCACCAATGTTAAGTATACCTCTTGACCTTTACAAGTGCTATTCAGTAAAATAAACTGCCCATCCAGATCTTGGACCAATAGGGATTTCTTGCTAAGCCAACAGCACTAAATACTGTTGCATATAGATATGGGTTGGGCATTGTAAGTCCTCCACCATTGCTCTGGAAATGGATTGAGCTCAAATGTGATGTCCCTCCAGCACATAGAAATTAAAAAACGAATTAATCAGCTTCAAAAAATCTCTTTTGGGGAATATCATTGGGATCAAATAAAAGACATACAGGTGAGGTGAGTTACATGCACCATTTTAGCAGCACTATATTATTTTTTTAATGAAATAGCCTTTGCCTCGCTTCTGTCTTCCCTTCATTCAGGCCCACATGACACGTGTCGCAATTGGTCAGCTTAGTGTCTAGTTCCAGATGACAATAAATTACAATATTTACTTGTGCAGCTATCCCTATTACTTCTGGATGTTCACTTTCAGGGCAGGCCAACAATGATTCCAATTCCAATAAAACTGAGCCATCACACAAGTATCTCTGCAGCATGGAAATGGTCATGGACAAAGGCGACTCATCCTCTTCAGCAAAGGTGATGGAAACAGATGGTGTAAAGTGATGTCCTCATACAGCTAGGTGAGGTGATCTTGTGCACTTGGGTTGGTGAGGCTCATACTTGTCTACTCACTATATCTGAGCTCTGCATATCCTGGACATTTGCTTTTCACAGGCGGAGGTCTTTCTGGGGGTAAACAGCAGCTCCTCTTCAAGTTATTGGATCCAAGCTTATTCCAGCCTTGGCAGAGAGACAGCTACCAACCAAGTATTATGCCTGAAACACAAGTCTCTCAGCTACTGTGCATGCCACTCACTGAAGAAATCCTGAAACAAGTTACTGGTCAAGTGGGCCTGGATTTATGGGGAGAGCTAACCAATCAACTCTTCTACAACTTTCAAGTTCTTGGGGCCCCTCCAACCAGAGAGCATGGAAACTGCATGATCAGCTCATGCTAGGTCCCTTACAATCGGAGCAACCCATGGGCTGCTTCCAGCCGGGTAAGAAAAATATTTACTGGACCCCAGACAGCAGGAAACACCTCGCAGATATGTAGATCAGGAAGGATTCAGGTATCAAACATCAAAGGGTTCAAGCCTGACATTTCTTTCCACTGCATCAATTTACAGTTGAGTAGGAGGGAAAGAAATATAAATAAGCAGGTTTCAGGTAAGCAGAGACCTGAGAAGCCTCGCACAAAACCCTCCACCATTTTAGGCTGCTACACATACTCGGAACCGTGCAACCTAGGAAAAACACACACACACACAGACCTCACACTCACCTTTTAAATACGCAAATGAGCAGACACACCTTGCATACATATCTCACAAATATGAAAGTAAAAGCTCTAAGTTGAGGGGGACTGGCAGAACCTATTACATGGGGGAGGCCAGTAAGCATCTCCATTGAGGGGAACAGAGCTATCCTTTCATCAAATATCATGCAGGTACCACCTCTAGTTCCACCGAACTTGGTTAAAGATGGCAGCAGCTACTCTTTCAGATGTGTGACATTATGTGCCGCGTCAACCTTAACACACTTCTTTGAAGTTGTAGTCCATGATTAGGGAGAATCCTCAGTGAGCTTGCATGAGTGCTGGACTCACTAAGAAATAAAATTGCAAAAAAACATAGACTGCACAGAACAGGATGCAGGAGAGTGCTCCAGGGCAATGCAGAGACTTCCAATCCCAATAATATGAAGTCTGGTACTGGGAAATCACAGAATAAAAAAATCTGGGATTTACTAGGAGTACTTTTAAAATCCTGGCCAAGTCTGAAGACCAAATTTTTAATAGCCCAACGGAGGCATGCTATAATAAATTACTTCACATTTGCATTTTGCATCTTCAAACTATCATTAGAGTATATCTAAGTCTATACATAAGCATGCATGGATCAATCGAATGACTAAAAAGAATTGGGAAATGTTTATGATTAAACAGTCTGTTTTCTTGTCCATAAATTAAAGTTTTATTAGTAAGCAATCTTACCTATACATCCGTCTGCATGTTCTAAGGCCAAGTTCCAGTATAAAGGTTTGCAGCGGCTGCAGGTTGGTCCCTCAACATTTGATAAACACTGGCAAACGCCCTAATGACAGAGAAGATCATAATACACTGTAATCTTTTGTATGGATACAAAAATTACTAGAATACATTTTTGAATCTGAACAATCTAGGTCGGACATGTAGCAAAGATAGAAAATTCAGCTCAGTTTCCATTTTAGAGGCCCAGAGGTCCTTTTCCAGGGCTTTCTTTGTTATTTTATTGCTATATTGCCGCTCGCAGCCGGACATTGGAGCTGTTGTTTTGGTGACTACGGGGACTACAATAACCAGGAGCCCTGCAAAGTAGCCCACCTGTGCCAGAATCCCGCCAGCAGCGCTACTTCATGGCTCACGGCCCCCCCTTCGCGGGACGTGTGCGGGGCGAAGCCCGGGCCAAGGGAGGGCCCGTTTGAGCCCGTTAGAGCCAGGCAGAGGCAAGGCTGGGCCCCCCTTTAAGGCCTCTGACACCAACGGCGGTCCAGTAAGTGGTCTTAATCATTGTTTCTGCGCTAATTTTAATTGTTCCCCCTTTTTCACTCAAAATGACAGCCCGAGAGGGAAGAGGGAGGAAAGCAGCTGGAACTGGGTATGTTGCAGGAATTCTCGATCAATTTATAACGTGGGCCACATCAGTACTTGCACACGAGATTGCCCTCACGGAACAACGCCTTTCTATGGACCCAGTATTTTCTAAAAGATCATCTTTGGGGGCCATTACGAACGTGTGTTCGCCAGAAAACCATGGCCAGATCGTTTCAGTTATCGGGCCACAGACTGAGAATACAAGTATACAAGAAATCTCAGCATCCTCACCACCCCGTAGCATACTGCCAAAACCGCCAATGAATACAGTAACGGGTCTGGAAGTAGTTCACGAAGAGCCCCGACAATTATCTGAACACTTGCAGGGGGTTGCCTCGTAAAGGAAGCGAGGAGCCACACAAGGAGGTACACAGCAGAAAGGGAATAAGCCCAAGACCTCTAACCCAAGCACCCAGAGAGAGACCCCTAATGCTGACCCCTCAATTACCAAAGGCCCACAAGGATCCCAGTCTGCAGAAAATGCTCCGAATGTGGTTAGGATTGTAACCGCAACTGGATCATTGTAGACTGAGGAAATGTACTGGACAAAAATAGGGGCACTCATAACATGCTGTCTGGAGCCCCTAATGGAAAGACTCTCTGCAATTGAGAATAGAGTTGGGAAGGCGGAAGGACTGATAATGCACACTCTGGGTAGCATTGACCACAAAATAGTGAGCTGTGGTCATACTAAGGAGTCAGGAAGGGAGGGAGAAATGGATGGCGCACCCCGCTCGAACTTTATCGTCCCACCCATTGCGGTTCATGCTGTGCAATCATAGGGCACTAATAAGTCAGGGGGGGAATCGTAAGTAGTGGAAACAAATTTCCTGCAGGGTTACAGGGGGTAATAAGTAATGATAGGGGAAGAAATGAGGCAAAGAAACTGCATCCCTATTTAGATTTGCCCCCAGACTGTACGCCCTATGTCGCTGTCCTGACCGGTGTCCCTGAATTGGAACAGGGTATAGTAGAATCTTATGACCAACTTAAAAACAAGACAATACATTGGCTAAACAGTAATAGATCACTGCCCGAGATGTTCACTGCAAGATCCTCCTTGTGAGGAGAGTGAGATGGGTGGGACACAGGCACAAAAATGTTGCACAGGATTGCATTGTGGTTAATTTCAAAGACCCAAAGGCAGTGCACTATGTCACCCAAGGCCCTCAGACAGGCTCACGATCCAAAATCCAGGTGCAGGATATAAATTATTTCTACACACCAGTAGATTATAGGTTTAACTGTGGGCACTTTGAGACCGATAGGGAGAGGACTGGTCAGACGGGCAGAATGAGAGGTGAGGTCGATGGAGAGAAGAGCGAGTTTCTGGAACACAGAGATACAGGAGAATGAGGAGGGTGGTGGGAGGTGGAAGGTGGCGCTAGAATTCACCCTAGAAGAGATTATCGCGGGTATCCTGGGCCTTACCCGAAATAAGGCTCCGGGACCAGAAGGGATCCCCCGGACCTTTTCTTAAGCAAGGTGGACCTATTGTAGCCAGTTTTAACAAGAGTAATAAACGCTGCCATAGCTTTGGTATCCCCCGCTCATGGTCAACGGCTATAATAGTGCCCATTTTCAAAAAGGGGAACAGAGACTGCCCCCAATGCTATCGTCCTATCTCCCTGATAGACGTGACTGCTAAAGTGCTGGGTCGAGTTGTCTTAAATCGCCTGATGAGCTGGGCTGAGGACCACCACAACCTTACTGATGTTCAGTACGGATTTAGGGCCAACAGATCAACGACAGACCAATGCTTAAATTTATATTTACTAGTGGCAAAATACACCATTGCCAATAATTAAGCGGTTTAATTAGCCTTTATGGATCTTACCGCAGCTTTTGACTGTGTGAACAGGGAGAAGTTGCAGGCCTTAATGTCTAACCTAGGGGTGGACCAAGATCTCATTAAGATCCTGAGAGCTTTGCATTGGAATACATCGGCCAAAGTTAGGTACAATCTGGATGGCGCTAACACCGAGCCTTTTCTTTGCACCAGCGGGGTAAGACAGGGGTGTATTATGGCCCCGTTCTTGTTCTCCCTGTATATCAATGACCTAGAGCAATCGCTAAGAAGCCTAAACGTGGACTCACCCAGAGTAGGCAGTATAGCAATCCCTGTCCTGCTCTATGCAGGTGACGCGGTCCTGTTGGCACTTTCTCCACTGGGACTACAGCGACTGATAGACGGTTTCGTGGATTTTATGACTAGTTTACATTTATCCGCCAACCTGACTAAGTCGTATGTCATGAAGATGGGGACTAAACCCAGACATTTTTTTTCCTATAGAATAGGCGCACTTAGTTTAGCGAAGGTACAGTCTTTCTCGTACCTGGGCATTTTATTCGATAGGGGCTTACATTTTAAATCACTGATTGAGGAACGATGCAATAAGCTAATATCCAGCTCAGGGGCAATAATGAATTTCGGTCGCAGACTGGGGCTATGGTCGCCGGAGCAAATGATGAACCTATACAACTCAATTTGCTAGTCTAAAGCTGTGTATGGGGCAGAATTCTGGGGGATCGCCAACGTCGACAAGCTGCAGATAGAGGAGAACAAATATCTGAGAAGGCTCCTCTAAGTCCCAGATTGCGAACCCTCTTATATTATACATGAAGAACTGGGTGGAGCGTTTATAGAGGACAGGGTGAGAGTAGGCCCCTGTTAGCATGGCTAAAGATCTGGGCTAACCCAGAGGCCAGGCTGACTAAGCACTTAATTATGGATTGCCTGGGGAGGGATAGGGGAATGAATATCCCATGGCTGAAGTACATAAAGGGAGCTTTGGAAAATATTGGCTGTAAGGACCTTTTTCTAATGCCGACCGGTATAACAGGTCGGGGTCAGGCTACGGTAAAGGAGATGGTTATCAAATACAAAGCCTCATCCAGAGAAGTTAGGGACTGGGGCAAACAATCAGTCAAAGCCCATAGTTTAGTGAGGACCTGTGAAGGAATAGAACCTTACCTCGCCCTCATACACAATGCCCAGGATAAATTCTTAATCACACGTTTTAGACTCAACTTTTTACATCACTTACTAGCCGACCCGGGGGATTTTAATAATTCAGTTGAGTCAAAGGGTCCCTGCGGCTGCGATCAATGATCTCGGCAGGATACCCTTCATTTTGTATTATTATGCCCATTTTATTCATTGCCCAGGCGCCGTTTTTTAGTAAGTTTGCTGAAATAAGCCAAATTTAGGCATGCGAAGGAGGCCCTTTTATACTTACAAATGGTCCAAGACCCCCTGACCTTACTTTCTGTGACAAATTTCTTAAGGTTAGCAGTAAAATTAAGAGACACTATAGGGACTCGTTGAGTAAAATACCCCCATAATCTTGACTAACAAGTGGGGGGGAGAAGGGCCCAATGAATTGTAAGAGTAACAGTCTCTGTCCTTTTTAAACTGCACATTATTGTCTTTTTTAATCTGTACTTTTATGGCGTTAATTTAAAATGTCAAATAAAGAATTTTGGATTAGATTGCTATATTTATCTTAAAAATGCAAAACATATCATAGCTTATTTATATAGGCCCCAACTCTTACTTGGGCAGTAAAAGACAGATGTATTCAAGATATGTGTATCTTCAAGGTACATATATGTGGCGTTATTGAATAGTTAATCTATACCTACTTATATATACCTAGCTTCACAAAATTGTGTCAGTCTATTTTTCTGGCTATGATATTTTTGTTAGATTATATTTAATTCACAATATTCTGGTAGAATACCGAAGAAACATGGAGAAAATTGCATTGACAGACCTGTGCTGAAACACTTCAAGTGTATCCTATTAATTCAAACATTCCTGGATCACGTAATGGAATAAATGTCAAAATAGTTCCCTAGATTTTACTTTTCCTAAATGAACAAAATCTAAACAGGTACAGTTCTTCTCTGAGCACAGCCAAGTTTGTTTAGGGATGCTATCACATGGAATTTTGTAAAGTGTTGTGGAATCATAACATGCAAATGCTAGCACTTTTCACCCAACAGAAGCTGCATCTGGTGGCTTAGTGGACTAATGTGTCCACTGTAGGGGGCTGTATTTAATCTCATATTCACACTCAGGTTCAAATCCTGGTGGGTCTGCTCACTCTTTCATTCTTCTGTGGTTGACAAAATGAGTACCATTGAGTTTGGTAACAATAAAAATCTGTTATTTAGCGCCAAGATTCCCTTCTGGGTGAATGTGTGCTTTAGAAATGCACATTCTACGTTATGTTACTATTACTATTTAACATGTTTTTCTGTTTTTTTCTGGACCAAAAATGTGTGTTTCTTTATGGGGAAAAATAGTTAAAGCACATGGGTGTAAAATACTTGGTAGATATTTTCAGAACTAATATAAAGTCAAAATTAAACTTGACCCCCCAAATCCACACACCGAAATGTAGCTCCATTTCAGAATTTTTTTTTCATTAGAGGCTTTTAGCGATGTGACAACTGGTCTGTAATAAGATATTACTTCCTTGTTAGCACGTAGACATTCTCGTCATTGAATCATCATAGAATGGTAATATTACATTTATCTGTAGGCCCCAACAAGGATAATATTTATAGGTTCTTATGTAGGGGTTGAAGTCATCTACGTTTTACAGACTGATAAAACCTTACTCGAGGGCCAGGGTGGCATTGTGAGTTTAGCACTTTCTGCTGATATGTTATGATCTGCAAGCTCTAAGTTGGAACCCGGGCACTTCCAATTTAATGTGCCAGTCTTCTAAAAGTCAGAATATTGATTACAATATCATTAGGCAATAGTAACCTCTGCTACACTTAGTAATTAATGGCAGACATTTGGAATGAAGTGATACATTACAATTAATTATCATTATTATTATTATTACTTACAGTTTGGGGATCAATGGTACCTGCTGGATCACATTCCCCGGGAGAGCCTGGTAATGAGCATAAAAATGAAGGAAAATAAATTGTTAACCAGGAATGAATTCTAAGAACAAGTAGAGACACTATGTTGAAGGCCAGGAGAATAAAGTATACTTGTGCGCACAACAAACTTGCATGTTCCTTTACTCTACAACATTTTTTAAAAATCCCCATAACCATGTAAGAAAAGTATCAATATTCAGGAAGGTGGGTCCATCTAATAGTTGCAAATTTGACATGTTTTCTAAAAAGATGCCACTGTACCATATTGCCAACATTCCTTGGAAACATAGAGGGCAGTAGAATTATTGCTACATCTCATCTCAACAATGGTTATGTAACTGTGGGGTGATGAAAAAAGCAGTTCTGCATGTTTGCAGACCTGTGTCTTTCTTATGGGTGCTTGTGACCACAAAATAGGATAATTTGTTAGAATCATGAATTATTGGTTATGGTTTATTTGTTGATTTGGATTAATCAGTTGTGATTTCAGTTGCATGATGGTCTAAAAGTGATTTTGAATCTTGACCTTAATTCTATTGACAATGTAATATCCAATATTTGTTTGGATAAATGTCAGATTACACTAAATCAGTGCTTTGGATGAAACTTTTTGGGATGTTTTTTGATTGCTAAGGAAGTCCCATGGTCTCACGGGGAGAACATGGACAAAATCTCCTTGAATCCTGACGACCTTGTCTTTAAGTGCTGCATCAGAAGGATACCAGAGGAGCTTGAAGTTGACACCAAGTACATTGTGCTAAAATGCTTAGTTATTTGGCAGAGAGTAACCATCAGCATGGTTTTGAGCCAAGACCTACTTTTATTAAGCCACATACAGCACTGGCTCCAAGACTTTTAATCCCCATTACGGCTCTTCACTAGGTGCTTATTTCAAGCAGATTCAAGACTGTGGAGCCATCTTTGACTTCTGTCAGTATTCTGATGGAGTATACTTTGGTCATGGAGACCCGCAATAAGATAACTGTTTGCAATCAGTAGTTATCTATTCTTATTTGTCCTGTAGAAACACTTTCACCAACTTAGAGCTCTTTCCTTTACCGTAGTGATCCGTACCCAGGTGCTTCCATAAATTGAATCTAAATGTCTGAAATCTGCTTTTGACTTCACCTGCAAACCTCTTGAGTAATTTTGTACCCAAGAAATAAGGACCCCTCTTAACAAAGCCTTTTTCTTTGGGTAATATATCTTACTCTACCTTCTGAAACTTTTATCGCCAGATTCTCAGTCATAGGACACACTTCTTCACTGAAAATGTATTACAAATGTGACCTCTTAAGGTATTTTTTCAACATTCTTCAGGATTTGGAGCACTAGAAATCGTATTCAAATTCACACAGCGTGGAAACTGGTTGATGAATTCGAAGGGCAGGGCCTATAAATTGGCTTTCACTTTTTGAGGAGATTTAGTAACATTTTGAGCTGGGTTAGTGTCACAAAAGTGACGCTAACCAGTACAAAATGTTTTTTTCTAATTTACTTTCCAGTGAAAAACTTGTTGTTAAGAGGAGAAATATTTTTATTTCTCCTTTCTTTTCTGACTCTGCATGTTGATGGTAAGTGATTCTGGTGCCTAAATTCTGCCACTTTAGAAATGTACTTTATCGGGGAACCAGACAAGGCTACCCGACGTCTCCCATTTTGTTCACCTTTTTTATCGAGCCTTTGGCTATTAGAATTCGTGGAAACCCTGAAATTAAACCTCCAATAGAAGGGATGGCGAAATTAAAACTATTCGCAGGAGATTTTATATCTGTGCCCTGACAAACATAATTTGGATCAGGCTCTAGAAGAATTCAGTCAATTTGAATTAATAGGGGAATATAAAATAAATCAAAATAAAACCGAGATCTCAACATTAAATGTTGATTGTAATTTTTTACCCCATGATTTAAAATCCCAAGCCTTGAAGGCAAAACCTATTAGATATGTGGGGATTTTGTTTTCAATCAATTTGAACAATTATTTAGTATGAATTATTTAGCGATGCAAAATAAAATGAATATTTTGCTCGATAAGTGGACTCTCTTACCGTTAACTCTGATTGGTCGTGTAGAACTCATAAAAATGTCTATTCTTCCCTTATTTGTTTTTCTCTTTATAAATATACCCCTGAAGATCAATTCTTATTATTTTAAAGAGATTAAATCAATGTTTAGGGATTCTGTTTGGAATAGGAAAGCTTCCAGGGGTAAGCTGCCCATACTACAGTTGGGAACCAATCAGTGGGGTTTAGCGCTACCAAATATTAATACCTACTATGAGGCAGTGATCTTGGATCTTACAGCACGTTTATTGGAACCAAATGGTTTGTTAGATATGGTTTTTTTATAGAATGATTCAGGAGTCTGGCTCGCTATATTCTTAAAAACATCCAAACTACCAAAAAAGACACAATATAAGGCGGTCAGAGATCTCTCCAATAGAATACTGTCCTTTTTTAAACAAGCTGGGTCTTCAGGATTCAATTATTTGAAGTTAGAGGAGTGTAAAGTCTTTGGTCATCAAATCCATTCTAGCAGGCTCAAAAGATGAAAGGACTGTGGTCTTGAGGAATTGGGTCTCTTCCTAATTTCTAAGAAAGTCATCTCCTGGCAAGAAGTCCTAGATAGATATGGTAACCGATACAAGCCTGGATTTTTGGAGTATCTCCAGTTTGTAAACTTTATAAATTAATACGGGCTGGAAATTGGTATGCTCTCCTGAGAAAGTGCGATGATTCCTCCCTGGTTGAATAAGTTCTGGTAAAAATAACCCAGGAAACCAATTATTCTTTCTCTGGTCAGGAGTGGCAGGTTATAGCCCAGCTAGGAAGTAAGGCCCTCAGACCAGCTCATTTCAAAAGGATGGCCTTTTTGTCCCGGTGGTTTGTCTATTATACCACGAAAAGTCTTTAACAAATGCTTCTAGGGAGTGGAAAATAAATGTTTTCGATGCCAGGCTCTAGGTGGGGGAGATTGGCTCCACATATTTTACACGTGCCCAAAACTTGAAGTGTTTTAGCGCAAGATCTTATCGTCAATAAGCCAGGCAATTAATAAGAAGCTTGACCCTGAGGCAGAGGTAGCTCTTTTTGGCATTTCTGAAAAAAGGTCTGATTTGACCAAAGCCGAAGACTTACACAGCGATTTGTTCCTTAGTTGCTCGTTCCCTAATCCTCCTAAATTGGAGGTCTGAAGATGTACCATCTTACTCCAAATGGTTGAATAAAATGCAAAGGACAATGAGGTTTGAGGAAGCCTATGCCAAGAGGATCGGGGAAACGAAAAGGTTTACAACTGTTTGGAAGTTTTCTGATAATTGGAAATGGATGACTGACATTTAGCACTTTTAGCATGATGCACTTTGTTTTTGTATAGTTAAGGGAAGGCACAATTGCACTTTAATGCCGCAGGATTTTTTTGTACAGCTATAATGTTTATACTACTAATAAATACTACTTATATAGGGATGTATATGTAAACAACACCAATAGGGTCTGTTATTAGTCAATCCTGCAATATTTTAGTATTAAGCACTGTTAACACTTTAGAAATCATGGTAGTAGCAACATGTTGTTTTTTCCCCATGGTTTAGCCAGACTTCTGCTGTCTTTCTTAAAAATATTTGGTGATAAGGTGTGGTTATTTAATCCATGTTGGTTCCTATTGACAAATGAACAAGAATAGGTTTTAATGTAAAATGTTGTTTGTTATTCCAGATCATTGACTACTTTACAATGTATGCTCTCCTCAATAAAAATTTTAATAAAAAATAAAATAAAGAAAGAAATGTACTATAGTGATAAAGGAAAAGAGGTAGCGATCCCTTAAATGTCCTATGGTGCTTCTGAAGTGAATTGGTTATTTTTTTGGTCAGTTAGATAATACAAATTCAATCAATGAATGTATTGGTAATTTATTTGGTACCACGTCCTGCTTTCTGGCAGCTTCAAAGAATTAATTTTTTTTACCCGGATGCCAGATAGATGGCAGAGGTCTTATTTTGTATTCATCCAGTTGGCAGAGCTAGTTCAGTGTTTATCCATCAGGGTTAAAAAGCAGACGTTTTTCTCCATTTGTCTGGCTCTTAATAACTTAGCAGGTTTGCTTTACTAGTATTGCCAGTAGCGTAGCTCAGTGAATTGATCGTCACTGATTACAAATGTGATGATCTGAAGAGTTGACACCCTGGTAAAGCACACTTGGCCTGGCACCCTTCTGAGATCTGTAAATTGCATAGTATAAAATGGTTAATATTGATACCTTTCATTTGTAGCGCTTGGAAAGAGCAGAATTGTGGTATAAAGTTGTTATATAAAAACCCATGTTGGCTATCCGGCTACAATCAGCGGGCTCATACAAATATCTAACTAATGTTTTTGCTGTTTACTGATTGTCTTGTTATATAGTACAGGTTGTTTCCGGTCACCAACTTATCAAGCACATAGCAAATACCCTTTATCATTGATCTGTTTGTAAATGAAACATATTCTTTACTAGGTATTGGGCTGCCAGGCGCCAAACAGATTTTTTTGTTATACCACATTTTCATACATAACAAACACTATTGGGTATTTTTCCAACGCACCCCACTACCCCACCTGACCACTAGACCAAGCTCCCTTTAAACTTCAAATTTAAGTTGTATAAAATAGATTACAGGTTATTAAATCATAAATTGAGGAGGGGTGACTAAAAAGTGGCGGGGGGTTCAGTGAAGTTCTCTTCTTGAGTCAATGTAGTGGCAGGGGAAGTGGAAACATATAATAATCTTTCCAGCAGAACCTAATCCGCATTTTTTACTGTATATTGGACTTACTTACCATTGGTTGGCTTCCATGCCACTTTGGTTTCCTTACTTTGCTTGGTTAGCGCCTCCTGCTTCCTGCAAGCGCTTCCACTGTGTGTCCCTGCTGTGGAGTATGGACCTAGGTTTAGTATACAAGGGAACCCAAAGTAATGGCCAAGGACCATGGGTTAAGCTACTTATTTTATGTTACAAAGGTCCTAGCTTTTTTTTTGATATCTGGAGGATTGATTTTCACAGGCTAAAGATAAAGACTGTGTTTTTTTCTTCAGTGTCCAGCCGGACCTAGAAGTATTTATTTTCAAAATAGTAAGGATAAACAGAATAAAGCGAAAGCAGTTCGCACATTAATAACTGGGCACAAGCCTGTACCAAGTCAAAGGGAGACAATACAAAAGAAAAAGACAAAGAATTCACAGGCAAACAGGGAGAACAGGGTGGCTTATAATACAATGCAAGAAATTCTTGAATAAGCACAAACCCACAGTAACTGCCGAGAAAGTTAAAAATCATACAACAAGCAGTACTGCAAAACAGTCGACGAACGTTTCGATCCCTATCTCCAATAATATAGTGGGATCATCTTCAGGACTAGAATTTGACTTTGCCTGATTTGTCAAGTGAGCCACGAGCCGGGCTGGGTGGGCCAGTCGTAGATGAACACAGTTTCAATGCCAAACAGTTCCGGTTACAGTTGATGCCGGGTGACGATTCAGAGGAATCGAAATAAGGATAAAAGCCTGCCAAAACAGTTCGAGTTGATTGTGACCGATGGAGCCTGGGCTCGATGTGAGACTTCAGTTTAGAGGTTGTGGCCGTAACCGGTGGGCTGTTCCACGCAAGGCGCTCGATAATACGGGCCTTTTCCGTGCGAGCCTTAGTTTGCTCGTAGAGGGGCCACAATGGGATCCCGTCTCAGCAGCACAGTGGCCGGGGATCCGGCCACTGTGCTGCTAAGACGGGATCCCATTGTGGCCCCTCTACGAGCAAACTAAGGCTCGCACGGAAAAGGCCCGTATTATCGAGCGCCTTGCGTGGAACAGCCCACCGGTTACGGCCACAACCTCTAAACTGAAGTCTCACATCGAGCCCAGGCTCCATCGGTCACAATCAACTCGACCTGTTTTGGCAGGCTTTTATCCTTATTTCGATTCCTCTGAATCGTCACCCGGCATCAACTGTAACCGGAACTGTTTGGCATTGAAACTGTGTTCATCTACGACTGGCCCACCCAGCCCGGCTCGTGGCTCACTTGACAAATCAGGCAAAGTCAAATTCTAGTCCTGAAGATGATCCCACTATATTATTGGAGATAGGGATCGAAACGTTCGTCGACTGTTTTGCAGTACTGCTTGTTGTATGATTTTTAACTTTCTCGGCAGTTACTGTGGGTTTGTGCTTATTCAAGAATTTCTTGCATTGTATTATAAGACACCCTGTTCTCCCTGTTTGCCTGTGAATTCTTTGTCTTTTTCTTTTGTATTGTCTCCCTTTGACTTGGTACAGGCTTGTGCCCAGTTATTAATGTGCGAACTGCTTTCGCTTTATTCTGTTTATCCTTACTATTTTGAAAATAAATACTTCTAGGTCCGGCTGGACACTGAAGAAAAAAACACAGTCTTTATCTTTAGCCTGTGAAAATCAATCCTCCAGATATCAAAAAAAAAGCTAGGACCTTTGTAACATAAAAAAAAAATGTGGAGTATGGACCTAGCACAGCTTCCGGTCTGCGACCAGTGTCCTTTCACTGGCCAGAGTCTCTTGCAAGTACTTTTTGAAAATGTTGTTTCATGCACTATATACAAGTGCATGTATCTCAGTCCCTTCCTCCTCCCACTCTCTGTCCTCTCCGACCTCTTGCCAAACAACACGGCCTGCTCTCTGTTGTGTTGCTTCTCCCTCCCTCTTCCCCGAAACCGCCCTCGTGTTGCTTGACCCCAGCCCTCCTCGCCATGTCTGTTGTGTTGCTAACTCCCCCCATTGTTCACTCTACCTCGTATAATCCTTCCGTCCTGCATGAAAACATCAAACCAAGCCAAAAAGCTCTCACGAGTGCTATTTGGCTTTGTTAAATGTTTTTAAAAATATTGTATAGTAACACTGGCTGCTGTGCAACAAGGCTTAAAAAAAACAAATGCTAGGATTCGGTCAAAGCTGACTGTGTCATAGTGCTTTTTCTTAACTTTAAGCTAGTTGCACAGCAGCCCAGGCTGCTGCGCAACATGTCTAAAAAACATGGACAAAGCCAACAGATCTTGCATAGGTGCAAACTATTGTCTTTGCCAATGCTTGTTTTCTATCTGACATTAACTGGAGAGCAAGTTATTTTTCATATTTGAATTTGGCTTTGTGTTTGTTCATTCCTCTATGCCCTGCAACTCTGATGTGGTTATGCCTTCTGCTTGGTCACGTTACCTAACTGGGGAGACTAGACCTGACCCTAATTCAAAATAGTTAGGCTCATGTAAGACTGGTTTAAATGCACTGCGCTTCTAGTCACTCTTCTACCTCTGCTCTGCCAATGATCTCCTCACAATTGCTTTTAAAAAAAGGCATACCCTGTGTTCAATTTCTGCACCTCTTTTTAATTTGATTTGTGTAGCTCGCACAATTAAATTAAAGATCTTCACTCATTGCTGATGCATCTGTCACATTGTGCCTAAGTCCTTGGTGAGGTGAAGTCCATCTTCATATGGATGTACCTTTTTCAGGTGTAGCAGGCAATTATACCTACTTCTTGCAATTGTATTACATTGGTAAAATCTCAACACACAACCACAGCCATACCATGTACATGATATGTGGTTTAAAAATTCAGAATTGTTGATAAAATATGCAGGGTAACCTTAGTGTTCACTTTTGTATTGGCATGGGATGCTACAATCCTTCTTCAAACGAAGATAATTAAAATTAGAGTTGGTCGAAATTCCTATTTTTCAGTCCACAATAAACAGATTTGAAATGGCGGGCAGTTCTGTGGTTTCTGAATCTGTTTACATTTAATTTTTTTTTTTTTAAATGTCTCTGTTCTTGGCACAAAGGAATGCAAGAAACAAGATATTCATGTGCCACTCGGTGCACAGGTCAATAAGGGGCAGGACATAGTAATTAACTTAATGGCAATTTCATTAGGTTATTGAATTACAATGGCCGACCCTTGACAATACTCTTCAAAGCAACTTGTGTGTGGTGCCCACCTTCCACGAGGACCCTGAAGGCAGGGGTGGCACACATCCTTACCTACTGGGGAAGTGGATTTGAGGTGCACTGCCAGGGCTATGAGCAATGCATTTAGCCTAATGCAGTTAGCATTAAGCTAAATACATTGGCCGGCCCCTCATAGTGCTTTTAAAAGAAATTGTTATTTTTGAGATTCTTTTCTTCCGACTGATCAATTGGTCTGCCCCAAGTCCACTCTGCAGGCAAAAAAGGCAAAAAAAGGTGACATTCCTTCATTCCACTTACTGCACTGGAATTTCATTAACCTCTAGTTAATTAACTTTCTCTATGGACTTTGGGAACTGCTTCCTTATCCAATGTGTTGTTTGATACTACATCATATTGTTGTCTAGGACTCATGACTGAACCTTCTGAATGCTGATTGTTGCCTTAATTTTATTGCTTAATGCAACACTAATTAAAGCCTTCATTGTCTGAGTCTTTTAAATTGACTAATTTTCTTTCCACAAAGTCTGTGCATACGATATCTAGATTCTAATGCATAGTAAAGATAGTCATAGATTGTTTTCAGAACAGCAAGTCTTGTTGCTGTTCTGTACATCAGTAGCTGAGCTGTTGGTCTGTGTGACTTTGGCCCTATTAAACTTCTTCAGGAGGTTTGGACTTCCAGTTGGCATCCTATACCTTTACAGTATGGTATTGGGGGTGGTATATTTGAACGTGATCACTAATTTGTAAGTTGGTTACCAATTGTTGGTCCTCGTGTAGCCAACGGTTGACACCCTAGTTTCCTTCACAGATCAATGCAACAAGCAAGATCCATCGGAGGACCAAATGAAGGACAACTCAAATTAAAAGATAAATAAGAATAGAAATAAATTAAATAATATTGGGCCCAGGAGGAAAAACTTCAGCTGGATCATCAGAAATGTTCTTTTCACATTTCTAAGTGTCTACATTCATGTGAAGCTTTTGTAAAACGCACATACAGCTTTAATGCACTGGTAAAACAAACATATTGACAAACTTTATTCTCCATACCACATATTTCAATCTATTAACAAAAATTGCCCTTAACTATATGTCATCCCTGATACCATCAATATTAGTTTTAAATATGAATGACAATATTAAAAGGGTTTCATTTCTTAATCAATACCTGCCCTTATCCCGTTATATTTATTTAATTATAGACTCACTTGTGTAAAAGATTCACTGTTGTGCACTGACAGATAAGAAGTAGCTGTACACATATATTTGTACGCATATGCATAAAAACACTTACATTCCAATATGGGGCAACACCTGGATCTCAGCTTTGACTGTAAAGTGGGCCTGTGCTCTTTTAGACAATGGATATTACAGGGGTGTTACATCACATTCTGTGCCGTCATTATGTGTGACATCATCAAGAACTGTTTATGCCATTAGTCCCCCATTCTTTTTGTTTTAGGATTTGTGCCCTGAAGTGTACACTTGGATTACAATTTGTGTTATTAGGTACGAGGTGAAGCTTGGAATAGTAACAATAAGGTAAACCATACCTTGACAAAACGGGAAGGTGTTGGATCCGGAGTGGCAGCGGTCACATTGTTGTCCAGTCACACCCAGTCGACACTCACACTGTCCTGTTACTGGATCACACGCACTCTGATAGGATCCATCAATTGAACAGCGGCAAGCTAAGCAGAAATATTTTCACAGATATAAATATTCAAATAAACAAATCACATGTCGCAAATCACTGTTGCAAAGGATATATGTCAAGACTTGAATCACCTGGAGGAATGGGTAACAGGTAACACGTGACCAGATGCTACATTTTACACTAGACACAAAAGACATTTAAATTGATGATAAGAGAATATTGGGAATTTCCGTCTGTATCTGGGATTTATTTTCCGTGGGCAACATCTTGTGCAATTGAGAACTCTGCAATTTCATGAATTTACAGACTTGTGGAAGCACACTATTGATTACATTTTAACTCTCCCTCAAAAATCGTATTTTGGCATATTAATTTCTGCAAAATTGGAATAATTTAGCAAATAATCCCACTTTATAAATAAAATATTTTCCACACAAGCCCTGTTTTATTGTTTTTAGTTATTAAACATTTCAAAAGCGTTTGAATATTGAATTAAAAAGTAGAACAAGGAGGAGGAGCCTAGCGTTCGCCCAAGATGGCCGCGTAGAACACCAGCTCCGCCGCGATTGTGCCCTTGCCCTCATATCCTGGCTGTATCCTGAGGCGCTAACCCCACACGCGGTTTGCGGAAGTCCTGTGGGGCCCATTGCAGCAACTCCAGTACCGCTGCAAGGTCGGGGATCGGAGTCAGAGGCCTGACTCCGGGGCCAGGAAAGCCGGGGGCTGTAGTGTGCGGCGCGGCCGGTTACGAAAGCAACAACAGCCGCAATCAAAACCGGAAGCGACCTGCCGGCCCGGAAGATCCGGGAGGGGCCCTGGGACTGAGGTGCTGAGCCCCCGGCAGATGCCCCGCACATTCGCCCGGCAGCTCCCGCCTGTGAAATGTCGCGGTGAGTCGCCGTGAGCGCGGCTGAAGAGGTGCCGGTAACTGACCAGGCTGGGGGCAAGAAGTTTTGAGTTTGAGAGAGTGGACGCATCCCCTTGGAGGCACGAGCTACCCCCCCAGATGGGTATCTGGAAAGCAGCGGGATTGGGGCCCAGAGTGGTGCATAGTGAGCAGGACCTTCTGTGAAGGGGGGGTCGAGTAGCTTTTAAGGCGGCAGTCCTGCCGCAAAACAGACGACCCCAGAGGAAGAACCCTTGCCAAAAAAGATCTTTTGTTACAGAGCGAGATCGCCTATCACCCCGAAAACTAAGGTGGGCGAGAGGATTGTTGTCTGCGGTGGGTGGAGAACGCCGAGCAGTCTGGGCCACAGACCCAATTGTGTAGAGACGTGTGGTCCTGGGGCGAACTTCCTGGGTTTCGAGACTCGCCGCCTGGGCTCTATCCTGAGGCGCAAACCCCACGCGCGATTGGTGGAAGTCCTGTGGGGCCCATTGCAGCAACTCTGATCCCACTGCGAGCTCAGGGACCAGAGTAAGAAGTCGGGAGGTCTGGAGCCTCCGATTCCGGAGAAGCCAGGGACTGTGGTGAGTGGTGCGGCCGGTTGCGAATTTAACAATAGCTGTGTTAATACAGGAGGTGACCTGCCGGCCCGGAAGACCTAAAGGGGGCCCAAGCACTGAGGGGCTGAACCAGCTGCAGACGCCCTGCCCATTCGCCTGGCGGTGCCCGCCTGTGGAGGGTTGGAGGTGAGCCGTCGTGAGCGTGGCTGAAGAGGTGTCGGTTACTGACCGGGCTGGGGGCAGGAAGTCTTTGAGTTCGAGAGAGCGTGCGCCTCGCCTCGGAGACACGAACCCCCCTGGTGGGTATCTGAAAAGTGGCAAGATTAGGGGCCAGAGTGGCACACAGTGAGCAGAACCTTATGTTGAGCTTTTGTGGCGGCCGTCCTGCCGCGGAACAGACGACTCTCGAAGACACCCCGAAACTAGGGTGAGCGAGAGGACTGCTAGCCGCGGGGGGTGGAGAAGCCCGAGCGATCTGGACCACAGACCTATTGTGGAGCGAAGGTGGTCTTGAAGCGATCTTCTTGGGTTTTGAAACCCGTCACCTGGAGTCCCAGTGACGAGCAAGATACCCTATCGGGGGTGGAATCTGACAAAATTGTGGTTTCCGGCGGTGAGTCGGTGCAGCGAGCTACTGTTGGGGACCCCGGTGAAGGTCGAAATGGCGACCAAACCTGAAAGCGAGAAGTCGCAGGCATGATCTAATAAAGGGTCCCGCTATGTGCGAGCCAACAAATTGGACAGGTATACATTGCCGAGAGGCTCCCCATCTGATTTGAAGAAAACACAAGATCCGGGAAGAGATTCGGTCAGCCCCCAGACAGAACCCACATTACTGGATGTGATGGCAGCTGTAGATGGAGTGAAAATGTCTTTGGGACAGAAAATGGAGTCACTTGATCATAAACTGGACA
The DNA here is from genome assembly GCF_964263255.1 of Lissotriton vulgaris. Classification (NCBI taxonomy): domain Eukaryota; kingdom Metazoa; phylum Chordata; class Amphibia; order Caudata; family Salamandridae; genus Lissotriton; species Lissotriton vulgaris. The sequence goes on along the minus strand of NW_028253474.1, from coordinate 219,802 downwards.
CAATGGCTATAGAGGTCAACCTTATCCATGCAGATCTCACAAAAACCAGTAAATGGGTTAAATCCCTTGACATTAAAACTGCCAGCTTGACGGACGATGTGGCATCACTACAGCAGGAGGTACGAGAACTCAAGCGGACTAGTGACCTCACGAGCCGGAAGCTGGACGACTACGAAGGGAGGGCTCAGAGAAGCAACATCCGAATCATCGGGGTTCCTGAAAAGGCGGAGGGCCAGACTCCGGTTCTCTTCGTGGAGGACCTAGTTCTCAAGCACCTTAAACCCAAGGGGCTCAGTAATTTCTTCACCATTGAGCAGGCGGATAGAGTCCCGGTGGTAGGCCGAGGCCTGGAGCCCCCCCACCCTATGATTGCAAAAGTATTTAATTTCAGAGACCGAGGTGCTATCCTGCAGGCCTCCAGGATGGGAGGTCCTCTGAGATTTGAGAATACCAGTCTCGCCTTTTTCCCGAATTTCACACAGGTGGTGCAGAGGCAACGCCAGGGATTCCTGGGGGTCATGAAAAAACTCAGAGATAGAGGTCTGAAATATGCCATTCTGTTCCTGACCCGACTGAGGATTGAAGACAACGGAAAATCCCGTTTTTTTGACAATCCAGACATCGCCTCGGATTGGTTAGAGATGCATCCCCTGCTGGGGTCTGAGGGACCCAAAAGGGAGGAAAGGAGCGATGTGCCAGAACAGGAGTAAATGGTGCCGCTTCAAATACTGCAATTGGGGATATGATATTGTCTTTTGATAGTCAAGACTTGCCTTAGGCGCAGAAATAGGTGATACCGGGGTGAGGGGGGATCCATGGAGCTGCCTTCCTCCTAATTTCTACTATTAGATAGTTAGTTAGTTAGATTATGGGGCGACAGGCACACTGCAAGTTGGGGGCAGGCGGAAGCCAAGAGCAGGGGTGCTGGGTGGGGGGAGTTGGGATGGGAGTATGTAGAGTTTTTGATTTGTTGTTGTGTGATGGTGGTTTCCTTTTTTATTATGTTTTCGTCTCAGGTGATAAGATTGTAGCGACACGCTCTTTGCATGGGTTCGGCGACACAGAATAGCCGAGGATCAGGGATGAGGGTGCTGAGTTGGAATGTTAATGACTTGGGTGACAAGATCAAAAGAGGGATGGTTAGCCAGCTTATCAGACGACATTCCCCAGATGTGATATTACTGCAGGAGACACACTTAGTCAGTAATAGGTGCATGGCCCTCCACAAGGGAGGGTATAAATTGGTAGTACATGCTGGATTCACCACTGGCTCTAGGGGCGGGGGGGTATCCTAGTTAAGAATTCCATTCAATTGTCTGTGCAGGCTACGTGGATTGACCATTGGGGCAGATACGCAGGTGTCTCGAGGCAGGCCGGGGGCCGGACGGTCACACTTCTGTCTATCTACGTGCCACCTGGCCTCCAGACAGAGACCGTTCGGGATTTGAGTTCTATCTTCCTCATGTTGCCCCTTGGTGGCCTAGTCTTAGGTGGTGATTTTAACGCCGTATTATATGGGGAGGTGGACCGCAGCCCACCTCGGGCGATCAGACAGACTCAGAGATGGATTTCAGACTTCCTGGAAACACTGGGGCTGGTAGACAGTTGGCGAGTACGTAACCCGACATTGACACACTACACCCATATTTCAGCAGCTCACGGTAGCCTATCTAGGCTAGACTATATACTGAAGCCTGCGGCGATGATATCCATGGTCCATGAAGTGAAATATCTTGGAAGGGGAATCTCTGACCATTCTCCATTGTGGCTTCGCCTCGCCCTTGATCTGCCGGCAGTGGGTAGGATAGCTCCTATTGGCGCCTGGCAGTTAAAGGATCCAGCTAATAAAAAGGAGATTTTCCGGATGTCAGACCGTTACTTTTTGGAAAATAAGGGGTCTGTAGACTCGGCACAGTCCCTCTGGGAAGCGTACAAAACAGTAGCGAGAGGTGAGGTATTATCCTTAGTGTCAGGTAACAAGAAAAAAGGCCACGCAGAAGTAGCACAGAAGGAGACGGAAGTTATACTTCTGGAGGAGAAGGTGGCCAAGTCACACACGCCGGCGGAGCTACATCTGTTGCGGGTCTGGCAGGAAGAATACAAAGATCTTATTAGAAATAGAGCGGTGGCCCAACACAATGCCGTCCAGAGCTGTATTTATGAGCACGGCGACAAAGCTGGTAAATTGATTGCATGGCTTGAGCACGGGGAGCGAGCGTCTAGGCTGGTACCTGAATTGGAAGGGTTGGAGTCCCACAAGATTACGGATCCGCAGGCTGTGGCGGATGAGTTCTCTGAGTATTACGGGAGGGTTTATACGGCCGGTAGTGAATTCACGGAAGTTGAGAATAGCTAAATAATCAGGAATATTGTTATGCCACGCCTGTCAGAGGAGGACAGAAGTTATCTTGATTCCACTTTGTCAGATGATGAAGTTGCCCAAGAGATCAGGCAGATAAAGTCTGGTAAAGCGACGGGTCCAAATGGGATACCTATTGAGTTGTATAAGTTAAATGCGGGTAAGCTTGCCCCCAACACCCAAGCCATGTTCGTGGAAAGCAGGGAGAAGGGTGAGCTCCCCTATGATCAACGAGTGGCCAACATAGTGGTCATACATAAAGCCGGCAAGCCCAAGACACAATGCTCCTCCTATAGGCCCATATCGCTTCTCAGCGCAGAGCCTAAAATACTAGCGAAACTCCTAGCTACTAGACTGGTCAAGGTGATCACGACCCTGATTCACCCGGATCAATCCAGTTTTATGCTGGGTCGGAATACGGCACTACATGGGGTCCTTGGGGGCTCCCCGAAGATCCATGAGCCGACGGTGCTGGTATCCCTTGATGCCACAATGGCCTTTGACAGAGTGGAGTGGCAATATCTGTTTGTGGTATTGGCGAAGTTGGGCTTTGGAAGTGAATTTATCAGTTGGGTGCGCCTGCTGTACGGAAACCCCCTAGCTAGAGTTGTCGTCAATAATTGTAAGTCTAGTGATTTTTCCTTGGGGAGGGGCACTAGACAGGGATCCCCACTGTCCCCATTACTCTTTGCACTTGCAATGGAGCCCTTGGCGGCCTGGGTCAGATGGGATAGATCAATACGAGGCTTGCTTTGGACACCTGACTGGGAAGACAAGATCTCTTTGTATGCAGATGACGTGCTGCTTTACCTCACCTAAGAAATCCCTCCGCAACTTCCTGGATGTGCTTGCCATCTTTGGTAGATGCTCCGGATTGGCCATTAACTGGGCAAAATCAGTGCTCTTTGTCTTGGTGGGCGACCCGCCGGCGCTTCCGGAGTCGTGCCCTATTCATGTCGAGACGGTAGGATTTAAGTATTTAGGCATATTTATCACGCTTGATCCACAGTTGCGATATGATAATAATTTAGCTTCCCCATTGAACAGGTGTAAGAAAGATGTGGAGCGCTGGAAAGCTATTCCTTTCTCCCTGCTCGGAAGAGGCGCTCTCTTCAAGATGATGGCTTTGCCCCGGTTTCTATATGCCTTGCAGAATTCAATGGACCCAGTGCACACCGCATACTTCAGGGAGATAGAAAATCTTCAGAGACAACTCCTGTGGGATGGTAGGGCCCGTATTGCTTTCAATAAACTGACTCTCCCGTGGTACGATGGCGGGATCGGACTTCCAGACCTGCGGAAGTACTATTGGGCCTCACAGCTGGCCGCTGTGACCCATATTGTCTACGGACTGCCCCAGGATCCTGGCTATGCCATGGACCGGGTCAAGCCCCGGGTGGGATGATAGATAGAGCTCAATATTCTCGGCCTAGGAGGTTTTCGTTGACTGGCCCGACCGCACATGCGACACAGGTGTGGCATGCGGCCAATAAATGTTTTGGGTGGGAAGCCAGATTGACCTTGGCCACTCCCTTGCTAAACTCCGAGAAGCTGGGTAGTCTGTGGAAAACTAAGGGATTCGACAGATGGGACCTTATCGGAATCACCCAGATAAAAGATGTGTGGAGGAAAGACGCTGTGCACACATTTGAGTCCCTCGTAAAGTAGTATAGTTTGCATGAAAACGAATACTACCGATATCTGCAAGTGAGACATGCCTTCACCACTCATGTCCCAAAGGGCGCGGAGCTCCCGGAGGCGTCTCCTCTTGAGGACCGTGTACTGGATGGCCATATTCCAGAGAAAACCATCTCCTTGATATACAGGATATTGGCCAATAACTCGGGAAAACCGTTGGAGCAAATTAGAACTCAGTGGAGTGCGGATGGATTGGAACTTGATGATAAGGATTGGACGGAGGAGGTTTCGTCCCCAAAGGTAGTCGCTATCCAGATGCGGCTCCGATTGGTGCAGCTGAAGATACTACAAAGATCCTACATAACTGGGCCCCGTTTGGTACGAATGGGGCGATCCGAGATTGTAGGAGAGAGTGTGGAGAAATTGGCACCTTGATGCATGTCCTCTGGCACTGTGTAACGATACAGATATATTGGACAAAGGTTCACGGTGAGCTGGGGGAAGTTTTAGGTGCGGAGATACGACCAGAAGCCCAGAGATGTTTGTTGAATGTGTAGGAGCCTACCGATTTAAATATGTACCAGAAACAGTGGGTGATGCTGGCGTACATGGTGGCAAAACAGAATATAGCTCAGCTCTGGGGTGCTAGCCAGCCGCCCCGAATCAACAAATGGGCGGAAGACCTTGACTGGTGTATGTTTCGGGAAAGAGCAGTATATGTGGCCAGGGATTGCCCGAAGAAGTGGGGGAAGATATGGGGAGCGTGGAATAGCCACCGAGGGGAGATCTGCCAACCACCTACGCCGAGATTAGACCTGGGAGCACAGGAATCCCTTAGATCCTAGCACTAAATGTTGTTAATTTGATTCTGCATTTTGCCACTTTGACCCATGCGCTGGAACTGTATACATTCGCCTGAGAGTTGGTTTCTTTTTTCTTTCTGTAATGTCCTTTCTTTGTTTTTCAATAAAAAGAGTATTAAAAAAAAAAAGTAGAACAAGTTGTTAATGCGATTAAAAAGTTGGAATTGTTAATTAAATTCATACCGGATCCATTTACAATTCATTATCACTTCCAAGTAAAATATACACCACTTTTCAACAGAAAGAAAACATTTTGATGCAACCATTTAGCAATTTTGGTTTCTGTGCATTTTTGTCTCTAAAATCTAAGGGGGTAAATATTATACAGTGTTGTCAAATTCGACGATTTCACAGATTAGTTGTCACCATCTACTGCAGTATAGGATGAAAGTTAGGGTGAGACTCCTTTGTTCCGGACCCCATTTGTGGTGCATGGAAAACTTTTGAAGCCCTCAAGGATTACCTCACTTCCTGGGGATTCAGAGAAGTGGATGGGAGAGGGCACCATAAGTCCAGAACCATTGACAACATCTAAATCTTTCTAGTAGATCTGGAGATACTCATAACTAAATCTCCGTTTGGTTGTCTCCAGCGGTGTCTTTGCTGGAGAGGTTGCCCACACGCCTGTGGACATGCTTGCTGCTGTGAAATTTCCACCATAACCAATGGTTTCCAAGTTATAATACATTGAAGTATTCTGTGCCCTAGCACAAGAATTGTGTTGCATTGGCACAGAACTATCTGTATTCATCTTAGATTAGGCTGTGGGCTAGTGCACTCTTGAGGAATGTGCCCAGACTCCTGACACTAGACAATTACCACTATTCCCCTTCTAGTGTCTGTTGTGGTTTCCAGGTTTGAGTGGGCTTTTCTGCCTATTCTGGGTCAGTTGCTGGCTCTGCTTTGGGCCTGAGAAGGTGCACTAAAACCTTATAAAGGTCCTACACCAACTTATCCTTTTGTGAGGAGCAAGGATGACTGTAGCTGTATTGTGGGTTGTGATTTTGTTTTTCAGTTTAAAGAAGCTTTATTAAAATAAGTAATAGGTACGGCATTTCCTTGTAAAATGGAAAGTACAACATTGTGTAAAAATATAAATCAATATGAGAGGTACAATAAAGAGTAATTAATTAAATAATTAATGCAAGGTATACTCTAAACCAATTACAACAATATAATAAATCAGTACCTTATAGAAATCAACTTTTATATTTTATAATTTATGATGAAGGAAAGAAAGGAAAAGAAAAAGAGAAACAAGAAAAGAATGAAGGGAAGGTGAAAGAAATCAAAAATACATATAATAATACTTATATGATATAATCGTTGATTGTGATACGGTTACTACATAGGGTAATAAACAGGATCAAATTATTCATATATTAAAGAAAAAAGTTGATGGAGGTTTGAAGGCCATCATAGAGTCCTAGGAGTCTTCATATTTTTGTTAAATAAACAGTAAGAGGCAACCAGAACAAATCTTTTTTAATTACATGTAACATGGAGGTAACTGATGCATTATCAAGTCTATAATATGGACAGAGAAGGTTCCACCAGCTAGTAGTACTGACCATAGTATCATTCTTCCAATTGGACGCGACATGCAATGGCAAGTAATAGGTCCACAAACTTACCTTAGTTAAGATTAACCGACCAAAAGTGAGAGGAGCTTCCCAAAACAATAAGTTGAATATCAAATGGAAAATTAATTGAACAGATGGTGGAGATTGTTCTGCACACTTCAAAACAGAAGGATTTAACTGGGGGCAATGGAAAAACATATGCAAATATGTGCCAGGCAACGTTTTACAAGACCAACATGTGTTTGGAAAAGTTGGGTTGTATTTATGTATAGGAACTGGAGTAATATGCAACCTATTAGAAGGTTTGTGAGGTACTGATGTTGAAGGATGTATGTTGTATTTTACTCCAAATTAATTTCCAGAATTTTAAAGAAAAGGAGTGTTGTAGGTCTGTCTCTCATATTAACTTAGCCTAAGGTTGTGGACGAAAGGGAGTTATGAAAAGCAAATGTTGATATATGGAAGATGCTTTCATGTTAGAGGAAAGATTAAATGGTTCAGGAGGCAGTTGGAGATTGTGTGTGCATTAGCATGGAAATAAATTGCAAAAGGACAGCCTTGAGAGACTCGTATTTGAGCAAGTCTCCAGGTGCCCCGCCGAGTGAGCCCGGGCCCCCGTGTGGGAAGCGGAGCACCCTACCGCACAGCGGAAGAACTTCAAGAGGCTTCAAGCTGCGGATGCCGTCCTAAGCCACTGCCGGGATCGGGCTACACTCCAAATACAGCCTTTGTGTAAAGTGAGGCTTCTCACAGCCGGCTTGTCTTCAGTTTGGAATACCCACCACAGAGGCATAAAAAGGAGTGAGCTATCTGCCACCTGCTATCAACAGTAGCACTGAACAATAACCAGGAAAGAGACAAAAGCAAGCAGTGAGAGAGAGTCAACCATGCCTGAACCAGCCAAGTCTGTGCCGGCTCCCAAGAAGGGCTCCAAGAAAGCATTCTCCAAGCCGCCCAAGAAGGGCAGGAAGAAGCGCAAGAGGAGCAGGAAGGAGAGCTATGCCATCTAACACAAGAGACTGTGACTCCTTCTCCCTTGCTGCACTTTTACCTACTCATCCCTTCCTGGACTATGCCTGACCTCAAGAGGACTTATAGATCTTTCTTGATTGCAGAGTCAGAGGATTATGTCCGACGCCCGGTGGAGCTGCTCTGTTCAGCTAATGAGATCGGACTTGGTTCACCCCCTGACCGTCACCTGCCCAGCCGGACCTTGGGCACAGTTTTTCTCCCCTTCTCCCTGACTCGCCCACCATCCCTCTCTACTGATCTCTCCTTCTCTACTGTTATTGTTTCTCATATATTTTGATGTTACGTAAATTGTTATTATTGTTGTAACTTTGCTGACCTTATGTAAAGCGCTCTGATACCTACGGGTCTAGCCAGAGCTATATAAAACTCTTTAAAATAAATAAATTAAAATAAATGATTTGTTTGACATGGATTATGCCATTGATCACAACTGTATTGTGTTTTAATATGTATCTGAGTATCTGACTCTCATCCCCTTCTTGAGTAAGCCTTGAACTGTTCTACCTCATTACCATTCTGAATCGAGAAGAGCTAAGAACTGGGGGGTGTAACTAGTAATTTAATTTGGGTCTAATTGTATGCTTGTCGTAGAGCGCAAGTGGTTGATAGCTCCCCAATTGTTACACTTGGAACCCAGTAATACCTTATTGCATTAGGACCACAGAAAATACACCTCACACATATGCTTTGTTACATAAAGAGAGCTTGAAGGTTTTCGAGGCTGACAGTAGCAGAATTATATAGGGACCCCACTACGGACTGACACTGTAGAAATAGTAGCTTTGAACCTGTATAATTTTTATTTTTTTTGCATGCAGTAAAACACATTAATTGAGAGACGTTTTAAGGCATGGGCAAGCTGGACAATTGCCCAGGGCCCCCAACTTCCAAAGGGCCCCTGGGAAAGTAAACGTTCTCTCCATCTCCCAAATCTCTGTTTCTACTTCTCTAACTTTAACAATTATTCAATATTGTTAGGCATCATGGGGGTTGAACTAGCAGAAAAAGGATAATAAAACACAAAGCTTTTCCAAAGAGGGGCACCCAAAGTATGTCTTGCCTTGACCCCAAAATCATTAAGATGACACTGCTAATTGTACATAAAGACTTATTTGAGAAAATATCTTGATAATAAATTTGTTTTGAAGGACCGTGGTTCAGTGCTCATTGAACGATACTAATGGAGTATCAAGACAGGTAAATGAAACACAGTAGATAACTGAGAGTTAGGAAAATGAGTACTTACGGGCGCAGCTGGGATAGCTGTAATAGCCAGGAGCACACTGATTGCAAGTGAGGCCAGCATAGTTGGCTCGACACCGGCACTGTCCTGTAGGGCTACAAACATTGTCCACTGACCCATATGCATCACAGTTGCACTCTATGAAAGGTAATAAAAAACAATTAAGGTGTATATACTTGAATACTGCTGGACTAGCCACATCACTGAATGTACACTGAGACTGTCGCATTTTAGGTCATACCGTAAAATAGCACTGCAAATAATTTGTGGTTTTATCATCCAATTTAGTGGCACTCATTTTATCAACCTCTAAAGGATGGAGCTAACTTTTATATTATCCATTATACTTGTGATGCTGTTGTTTTTGAGGGAATCAACAGACTTGTTTTGCTGGTAGTGCTGTGGAAGGAATGCTGAGACACTGGGCCACGAATGCTAAAGGAACAGCAATGGTTGCATTCTGGCCAGGGTCTCTCATTTTGCAGGCCTTACTGCACAGCCATCACCACCTTGTGACCATGTAAACACCCATAAAATCTCAAACATTATAAACACATAACCTTAATGTTGTCACTGCGTGGAGCCAGTAAGGTCAAGCTTACAATGGGACCAGACAGGCAGGAAGAAGTAAGATGGAGTTTGCAGTCGTAAGTATTATCGGACCTCAGCTCTGTGCGCAGTTTTTTTGTGAGGAGTCACCATTGGTGCTGTGGCCAGGTGGTGTTGGAAGTACAACAGGGCAGGCATGCTGCGTGCAAGGATTCCTTTCCATGCTATAGGAGGCAGAGACGGCTCAGTGGAGAGTTCAGGGGTGGCAGTGGTTGCCCTCAAAGCTGCAGAGGGCCTCTTTGCAGGCTGGCAGGCTGGAAAATATGGAGAGCTTGGGAAAGGCAGATGGAAGCCGACATAGATTTGTTTCCCCAGGTAAAAGGTAAAAGGGAAAGCATGGAAAGCAGGGCTGAGTGTAAGGGGAGCTTGAGAAGCAGCTACCCCAAGGTAAGTGGCAGATACCCATTAAGAAACCGACTAGCCTAGGGAGGACAAATAAGGTTAGGTCGGAGGTGGGGATTCCTTCGGCACTCCTGATAACACTTCTAATATTGAGGTTCGGGGAAAGTGCAAGAAGAGACCTGCTCAGACTCGTTCTGATAATAAAAGTGAGAAGGACAATCAAGAGAGGCAAGGGAAAGGGAGAGGTAGTACTAAATACTCAGATGGATAAAATCAACGAAAAGTTGAGGTTCTGCGATGGGTTTATGAGTGTTCAGAAATGTTTTGGCGCACAACAGGTAGTGGTTCGGTCAAAAGAAATGTTAGCTTGTGGTTGGTGCAAAAGGATCAGAGAAAACCCTAAACTCTGAAAAGCAGGGATGGAGGAAATCCTTCCCTGTAGTTAATTGTAAGCAAAATCCGATGCACACAACAAACCAGTGTGATATGAATGATCACCAACAAATGATAAGGATGGAGTAACACAGATGTGTTCTTTTTGTGTCGTTTTTATTGGAATGCATATATTAAGAACATGAAACCAGCCGACACGTGTTTCGTCAAGCAGGGAGTTAACCCATGACTCTTCAGGGCTGTTTAGAGGTCATGAGAAGCGGGGTCGGTGGAACAGTGATATTTCCAACCCGGTCCTGATCGTGTGTTCACAAAAATGTGAGCGTCTTAATAGGGTACGTTTAAAACGTTCCAGTAGGAGAGCGTCGGAGAGTGATGCTTGCGGCGTGTTAAGCCGTCTATAGTAGCCGCAGTATTGCCAACTAGGGTTAGAGGTTGGTCCGGGTGTTTGTTGATGGCGGGTCTCGCCGGGTATGCAACGTTTTAAACGTACCCTATTAAGACGCTCACATTTTTGGTATGGGGCTGCATGAGCAGTTTGGGACTGTGGGCGCGGGGTAGTAGCTCTGCGGCCATGGTTTGGCGCTCCATTGCCCTCTTGAGGCCCTTAAGGCCTTCTGTGGTGTCGACCACAGGTTAGTGGAATGTGTGGGGTGTTACAGGTTTGGAACGGGGCTGAAGCTGGGTTATTAGGTCCTGTCCTGGGGAGGGGGATTTGGGGAGTTCTGGGGAATGTTTTGAAGGGGGTGTACAATTGCTGCAATGCGGGGGTCATTTGATGGATAGTACCACTGTGTCGGAAAGCTCTTCATGGGGACGTTACCTAACTTGAAATGTATTACGTGGAATGTTCGAGGTATTTGTACGATGGTGAAACGTCATAAGGTGCATGCCTACTTGGTTCGGAGGGGCGTTCAGATTGCAATGCTTCAGGAAACTCATCTGACTAAGAAGGAGTGTGGGGCTTTACAGAAGAGGTGGCGGGGTCAGGTCTTTGGCACGACATACTCAGCATTCGCCAGAGGGGTGTTGATATGGATTCGGGCGGGCACGCCATTCCAGGTTACGAGTCAGCGGGTGGATCCTGGGGGTAGATATGTGGTGGTGGAGGGCCGTCTCTATGGCAGGGAGGTGGTGCTGTGTAACATATATGCCACCAATTCCGATCAGGCTCATTTTTTTGAAGGTTTGTCGCACTCGCTGGCTTATTTCTTAGCGGGCCCTATCTTACTGGCGGGGGATTTTAACTCCATCTCTGATGTGCTATTGGATAGGTCTCACCCACCGCTAGTAGACTCCCCGGTACGCCGCCTAGCGACCCACAGGAGGGAATGGCAGGAAAGATGGGGCTTGGTGGATGTGTGGAGGGCACAACATCCCGTGATCAGAGATTATTCTTATTTTTCCACGCTGCACGACCTACATGTCAGGCTAGACTCGGTGTTATGTGGCGGCTCCTTGGTGAGTGCAGTGACTCATTCGGAGTACCTGACTAGGACCATTTCAGATCATAATCCCCTGTTGATCTCCATGCAGTGGCAACAGGTGAGACCGGCAGTTCCATCATGGCGACTGAGTCCGGATACGTTGGAAGACCTGGTGTTTTGTGACACAGTTCAACAGGGTATTGACTGCTACTTTGCAGAAAATGGAGGCTCAGCCACGACTAGGTCGATTGAATGGGATGCGATGAAAGTAGTGGTGAGAGGGGTATGCATGGGTCGGTTTTCGAATGCGAGAAAGACTGTTTTGAGTGACCTTGCGAAAGCAGAAGAGACACTGAGGGGATTGGAGCTGAGGAGGCCTGAGCGGCCAGAGTTACAGGAGCGACTGTTGCAAGCTAAAGAGGCGGTGGCGACTGAGACGGAAAGACTGCGGTGCTATGATTACAAGTTGTATGCTGTTAAGGTGCATGAGGAGCGGGATAAAGTGGGCACGCTTCTTGCCAAGTTAGCTGATCCGGGTCCTAGAGGGTGCCCAGTCATGAATATACGACGAGAGGATGGTGAAGTGGTCTATTCTCAATCAGTGGTATTGGCGCGCTTCCAGTCCTATTATACAGGATTGTACGAGCGCCACCTGGAGGCCGAGACCTCGGAGATAGGTGAATATTTAGACCTGATCCCCTTACCGACAATGGATATCGAGGAGGCGAAAGACCTGGGGGGCCCCATCACCTTGGCTGAGATAAGGGGGGCAATTAAACACATGGCGCGGAACAAAACACCAGGGGTGGACAGGCTGCCGGTGGAATTCTATGCCAAATTCGTGGATATATTGGCGCCCAGACTGCTGACGGTGTACGCGGAGGCGAAACAGGTGGGGTGTTTACCTGAGTCCATGAGGGAGGCACTGGTGGTCCCGCTGTTGAAACCCGGAAGGGACGCGTTAGACGTGACCTCTTACCGCCCGTTGTCAATGCTGACGGTGGACTATAAGGTCTTGAGCCGCATCCTGGCTACCAGGCTCCTGCCGCAGATGACCACCCTGGTGCATAGGGATCAAGCGGGATTCATCCCGACTAGGAACACCTCGATGAATATTCGTCGTTTGGTACGGGTCATGGATGGTGCTGCGTCATCAACCCAGGATCCAGTAGTTTTAGCAGTTGATATAGAAAAGGCGTTCGATAGCCTCGAATGGGACTACTTGGATGGTGTGCTGTTGAATTTTGGGGTTGGCGAGGGATTTCGGAGTTGGACGAGGGTGCTTTACTCGTCGGCGAGGGCGCGGGTGCGACCTGGGGCCCATAGTGTCTACGGCTTATCCGGTCTGTAGGGGGACGCGGCAGGGCTGTTCGCTGTCTCCTCTGCTATTTGCTTTGGCGATGGAGCCGCTGGCGGCTCAGGCACGTTCTGGCGCGGTGTATAACGGGATAGCGCAGGGACCCGAGGCGCATTACATATCGCTATACGCTGATGACCTGTTATTATACCTGGCGGATCCTGGGCGAGCTCTAGAGGGAGCGGTGGACTTGCTGGGTAGATTCGGGCGGCTGTCGGGCCTCAGGGCGAACTGGACCAAGACCTGCATATTCCCGCTGCGGAAGAGTACGCTCTGCCCACAACTTACCAGAGAGGTGGTGTGGGAACCCTCCTGTTTCACCTACTTGGGGGTGCGAGTTTACCATGAGGCCACGGATCTCTTAGAGGGGAACGTGGAGCGCTGTATTCGGGCGCTGAAGGGTTGCATGGACTTTTGGGCCTCCCTCCCATTGTCCGTGTTGGGTCGGGTGGCACTGCTGAAGATGGTGGCACTCCCGCGGCTCCTTTATTATTTTCGAACGCTACCAGTGCGGATCCCGCAGAAGCTCTTTAGAGACCTGAGGACTTTGGTGACGGGCTTCCTCTGGGGCCACGGACGGCGCAGAGTAGCGCTGAATACTCTGACCAGGCCAAGGTCGAAGGAGGGATGGCCGTCCCCGACTTTGAATTGTACTACTTGGCAGCGCAACTCCAAGTATTAACGCAGAATGTGGCCAGAGAGTTCCGGGGTCCTGACCACGAACGGGGAATTGGCATTCAGAGACATGTTCTGTCTTATATCATCCTGCAGCAGAAACTGGATGTGAGGGAGCTCACGGTGGAGAAAAGGACGCTGAAGTTGTGCTGGGATAGGAGTTTGAAGAGAGCGGGGAAAAGCCGGCCATATGCGCCGGAGATACCGCTGGGAATGCTGACTGCGCTACCCCTTGGGGGCGATTGGTCCCAATTGTTGATGTGGGAGGAGCTGGGCCTACAGTGGTGGGAGACCTCTATATTGATGGGGTGTTGATCCCGTATCAGGTGTTGCAGGAACAATTTGGACTACCAGACGGAACCTTCCTACTGCACGCGGCGGTGGTGGCTGCGATGCAGCGGTATTGGGGGGGCGGGCTGGTAGAGCCGGAGGTGACCATGGCATGCCAATACGTGGTAATGGCGGCGGGCACCGTTAAAGCAGTGACGTGCCTCCATACCAGAATGTTGAATGAGGGACTGGAGCCCTTGCTGGTGCTAAAGTCGCGTTGGGAGGTCAGTATAGGCAAACCCATACCGGATACCATCTGGAGCCAAGTGTTGCGTAGGACCTGGAAGGGAACGAGGAACGCGAGATTTCAGCAGGTACATTTTTTCATCGTCCATAGGGCGTACTTGACCCCGGAAAGGTTGAGACGGCACTTCCAGGTGCTTGATGCCGTGTGCCCGCGGTGTGTGGCGCCGGAGGTAGATCTAGATCACCTATTGTGGGGATGCCCAAAGCTGGGGGAGTACTGGCCGGAAGTGGGGGAACTCCTGAATGCTGTCACTGACAGGGAAGTAGACTTTGATATGGCGGCGTGCCTGCTCCTTTGGTTCCCGCATACTAAGAAGACTAAAGTAACGAGCAAATTTATTGATTTGGGGATCATGCTGGCACAACGTGAAATCACTTGGCATTGGAAGTCCAAAGAAGGCCCGTCAGTGAGGAGATGGAGGAATGAGCTGTTGAAGTGGTCAGGGTGCGAGAGCGTGATCAGGATGCGTCAGGCTACTAGGACTGGTAACGAGAAATGTCTGGAGTTGGCAAGGTCCTGGGAGTTGGTGGTACAGGCGCTGCGGGACTACATGACTGACGATGTAGAGGGAGCATGAAGAGGGGAGAATATTCCACGTGGATTGAATGTTGATGTGTGGATCCTGATAGGTGACGTACCTCAGTGCTAGGAAAGATCATGGGTGCCCGCATTAGCAGCAGTTGAGGAGGGAGGGGGGAGGGGGGGTGTTTGTTGGGTATCTGGTTCAACACCGTGGAGCTATTTATTAGACCCGGCTGGGCTTGGTAGGAGGTGCCCAGGAATTGTCGGGTGCGAACGAAGATGCAATCTGGGGACAGACGGTGCGGGGGGGGGATGTTGAGGGGTAAAAGCAGATACTACATGATATAACCGACCGGACGCCCCGAGAGGGCACACACTGAGGCATAGACCGGGGAGCGGAAATTGAAGCGCCGCCCAGCCTCCGGGATGTGGGCTAATTGGCTGTGTAATGTGTTTCTACAATGTTACCTGTCGGGATGCTGCAAGTGTACTGGTTGGTCTTTTGAGCTGTCTTGTCTCTAATTCTGCAATAAAAATATATTTAAAAAAAAAAAAAACAGGGTTTAGTTTTGAAATAAGGTCAGATATATATCCCAGGTGACCTCATAGAGGCAATGAGAGTTTGGAAAATGAATGGATGAATTGAAGAAACTGGAGGCCACAGAGCAAATACAATTACCAGTTCTCCTTAAAGTAATGTATGACACCAAAATGACTAATAAAAAAAATGACAGAGAGGTGGATGAATTGATTGCTGAGATAAAAACATGCAAGCCAGCACCGCCAAATGATTAAAGTGTGATCTTAATGCGATCAGCGGGAAACTAATGGGATGATGAGACCTCCCTCAATTGATTATTAGGCTTTAATTGCTTTAACTTAAAAGTTGATCACTGTGCATGAAGTACTACTCTAGTCAAGCCGCAGGTGTTCTAAATGACAAAAAGAATGTCCAAAAAGAGCTTGGGAGCAGGGGCTGCTAGTAATATTAGAAATCGGTGGAGAGCTAAACCCAAAAATTTACTGAGATTTTTCTGACCAGTGTCTCTCCTCTCCCGGACTACGAGCAGGAAAGGGAAGGAATGTGATGAACTTTCTGCAAGCCAATCCAAACAATCCTGGAGCTGCTCTTATGTTGTTTTCGGAGAAACCAAAAGAGGGTTTTGGCTCTGAATCAGCATGGCTGAGCCATATATACGTAAATAACAACAAAATGCCAATGCTAATGCACAACTCTTGTATTTTGCAAGGTGTATCGACACAAAACAGAAACACCGTTAACCACTTTTACAGTTGGATTTAATCTATCTTCTTTTTACAAACAATTACATTAATAAATAACCCACACCAATAGTCTATTGAAATTCAAAGAATTAGAAGGACGATCAAAATCCCTTACCCCACAAACTCTCCCAAAGAACCATTCTTTCACTTATACAATGTTCTTGTCTACCCTTTCATACCATAATCATTTCCACAATTCACTTTCCCTTCACTCATACAATCTACTATCCTCTCATCCCAGCACATTCATACCCTGCTTGCAAATCTTAAAATAAACACTGTTATGCACAAAGAAATATATACAAAATTATTCAATACACAACATGGCCAGACTCAAAAATATTCCACCAAATAGCACAATGTTTCAATTTTTTAAAGAAACAAATGATCCTTGCTGGCCATGACAAAGCGGTCGACGCGTTTCGAACCCTCTCATAACCGTGGTTCTCATCAGGATCAAAGCTCAGCTTGAAGCTGGACAATCGGCTGATTTCCACAGAGGTCCCACACACACTTACAAAAAGTTCAACGCTCTTGTGGTAATTTGGGAAAACAGGCATCCCAGGTCAGACGATTCAAACAGGACTTCTGTGGGCCTGTATTGGGGTGCTTATTATCCACAGGTTATTTCGGTTGGAGGCAGCTCGTTTACTGACCGCTGAAATAATCCGGCAGAACGCACGCCGAGAAAGAAAAGTGGTTGACAGTGTTTCTGTTTTGTATCGATACACCTTGCAGAATACAAGAGTTGTGCATTAGCATTGACACTTTATTGTTATTTACTTATGTTGTTTTCAGCATGAGGGCAGCTCCAGGATTGGTTGAAGCAGGCAAGCCCAGTTCTCATTTTGAGGCTGGGGACCTGTGCCTGCAATCCCCTGGCTGTTTTACAACACTGGGATTGCTGGCTATGAAGTATGCATGTCGGATAGGCCATCTGCATGTAGCCAGCCAATCTGACATGTGCACTGAGCACCTGCAGATGTCATCCTGCAATCCGCAGGAATCTGCCACACCCCCACCATCACACTCATGCTAGCACAGCCGACCTCACACAAAATAATTACATGGTAATGACCATTTTATTTCTCTGTGTTTGCCTGCTGTGCAGAGGCTGAGGCTGTGCTTGCCCGACGTTCCTCCTCCTTAACGGAGGAGCGGCTGCTACTTGGAAGGGTTCCCTATGGGAGGGAAGAAATGAAGGCTTTGCAGGAGTAAGAGCACCATAGCACTAGTAGCACGGGGTTGGGAGCATTAGAGTATAAAAGGGGGAAAAAAAGTAAAACCTCATCCAGATAAGAAGCCATTTGATATGAGATGGGGGGTTGGGGTTAGATGGAGGGAGAAAAATGGTAGCCCAAATGTTGACATAGATTGTGAATGGGTTGCATACGAGAGCTTGGCGTAGAAGAGTCTTACAATATTTGTAGGATTCTCTGGCTCAAGTTTTAATTCTTCAAGAGACCCACTTAATGCATAGAGAGTTTACATGGCTTTTCAAATCATATAAATGGTTCCAACAAGTGGTTACTAAAGATCAAGCAGGGTTTACAAAGGGAGTAGCTATAGTAATCAAAAGGAATACCCTGTAATCACAGGATATGAAATAGATGGCTCTTTGGGAGTTAGAAATTTGCCAACCTTCAAATGTGAAATAGAGGATATCGATCAGTGGGATATTATGGCCCAAACTCAGATGATGTAGCCTCGATAAAAACTGTCTATTTAAAACTTCTGAATGCCAATATGCCTGTGATTATGGCAGGAGATTTTAATGTCTCAACCAATAATGTTCTAGACAAATCTTCCAGGAAGAAGCTGATTTACGCCCGAAGATGGAACATTTTGTTAAGAACATGAAGGCAGAATTAGGTTTGTGCAATACCTAGAGGAAGAGGGGGAAAGAAAAAAAAGAATATACTTTTCAAAACAGGAAACCTGGTCATGCTTCCAGGATAAATTATTTCCTTGTAGACACATCTTTTAGTGGGGGTTGTGAGTAGTGTAAGTCATATACCAGCACACTCATCAGACCACTTAGCAGTCATATTAGAGTTGAGTGTCCTGCGGAGGTCACAGCAGAGAAGATCCACATTGGAACGGAACCTGTTTATGGATGGTAAGTGGTTGATAAACTCAAAGTGGCACAGTAGAGTTTTTAAAGTATAATGAAGGCTCAGCACCATTAAACATTATTTGGGATGCCTATAAGGCAAATATTCAGGGCAGAATGACCAGTATATCTTTGCGGAGAAATAGGGTTTATAAGGAAAAGTGTGGACAGATAGAGGTGGAAAAGAGAAAGCTAGAAGAGCAGTTAAACACAAAGGACGCCACTGATGAACAGAATAGAAGTTTTTATATTGTGCTACAGAAGAATGGAAGCAAACTTGCTGGGCAAGAAAGAGGTGGGAGGATGGTAGATTCGCTAGTTTTGAATATGGGAAGAATAGTTGTAAGTTGCTAGCCTGGAAGATCAAAACTGACTTTATAAGAAATGTCATAAGTCAGCTAAAAGGAAGAGGAGGTGGAGGAGGTGGTGTGGTGATAACTGAAGACAAGGATATTAAGGAGGCTTTCCTTTAAATTTTAGAGAGGTTTACATAGAAGATTTAACAGTAATTGAAGAACAGATTCTAGACTGGATTGATGGCCCTATTGTAAAAACATTTAGACGCTCAAATTGTAGGCTTAATTAAAGAAATAGAACAAAAAGAAGTGGTCATGGCCGTTAAGGATGGAAAAAATACGTCTGCAGGACCAACTGGGTTGCCAAATGAATTATATAAAGTATTAGGAAATACAATCTTACCAATCATTACCTGGTTATTTATAGAAATCTTTAATAAAGGGCTTGAACACCCTCCCTCCTGGAAGGAAGTAATCATTACTCTGATACTTAAGCCAGATTAAGAAAAGACTCAGGATTGTGACTCATATAAACCAATATTCTCATTAAATAATTATTACACGTTATTAGGCTTTTAATCCATAAAGATCAAAGGGGCTTCATGATAGGGAGATATCTCCAAAAATTATCTCATGGACTGATTGGTACAATAAATATAGGTTCAACCAATAAGATGCCCTTAGCAGTGTGCGCCAAAAAAGCATTTGACTGGGTAAATAGGGAATACCGGAGGGTAGTATTGAGTCATAATAACATAGGGCAGAACTTCGGTAGGATCATCCATCACATTTATAAGGATCCAACTGTAAAGATTCAGTTGAATGGCAGTTTAACAGCTGAGTGTAAGATTGAAAGAAGTACCAGACAAGGATGGCCACTATCGTCACTGCTTGTTAATTTATATATGGAACCCTTGGCAAATATTTTGAGAAAAGATTTGTCCATTTAGATGTAATGAATGGGTGGGAGAAAAGGGTGGCATTTTATGCAATGATTTATTAACATAGACTAATGACCTAGAGGGGGCGTTCTTAGAAGTGAATACAATTATGCAGGCTAATGGGAGCATTGCAGGATACTAAGTAATTTCAACAAAAATAGAGATAACAACTTGGAACTGCCAAAGAAACAACAAGCAAAGGAGATAAATGGAAGTTAAGATGGTGCAAGAGGTGAATGAGATCCCTGAAATAAATTTCAAAAAAGCAAAAGCAGGAGGCTAGTAAATTATTAAGGAGCTGGCCTCATTTACCATTAACGCTTGTGGGTAGAACGAACTTGGGGGAAATGGTGATCTTGCCTAAGTTTATCATTCTACTTAACGCCAGACCCCAATCATTCCAAAAAGGGTGGATTGACAAATTACATGGGAAATTCTCCAGTTTCATCTGGGCCAAAAGAAGGGTGAGGATTTCAAGGAGAAACCTACGAAGGAAGAAGGCCAAAGGAAGCCTAGGGCTACTCGATTTCCAATACTACGCAAGGACCTCACAGCTAAAAAATTGAAGAATTCTAGCTGGGGAATGGGAGGGCCTACAAGAATCAGAAATAGGCTTGATGTTCTGCACAATGGTGAAGGATGTGAGAGGGGGTAACTCACACTTTCTCTACAAATTTGGAGATAAACGCTTCTTTAAGAAGATCAGGCTAAAAGCGCTAGTCAGCAGCCAGGCTCTGGATGCAGAACAGGAAAACGACTGGCCTATCATATTACAGTGACCATGCCCCCGTATGGGATTCGCCGTGCACCCTAGAATGCCTGGAAGATAAGGAGCAGTAAGCAGTAGAAAGATGGGGTCAGTTGATGCGAAAAGGAAAATTGGTGTCTTGGGACGGACTGATTAAGATCACTGGGAAAGACCTCTTGTGGTATAAATATCATCAACTGAGAAGTTGGGCCCAGGCAGTGGAAAATAAGTGATCCTCAACAAAAGAGCACGAGGAACTGATTTACAACAGAGGCCCAAAGAAAAAAGAGATTGCAGTATGGTATTGGTCGATACTAGACCTGGTGGATGGGAACTTCAACTTACCGATGGACTTATGGGGAGATGCCCTACCAAATGCTACGTTACAGGACATATGGCAAGTATCAATGACTATGATTTATGGTACAGTCAGACTTGCTTTTAAAAAAAAGAAATCATCTGTTCACTGTATATAGAATGTGCTGGACCCCATGTAGAATGGGCAAGAGAAATTCATCAATTTGTGTAAAGTGTGGCACAGAGAGAGCAGATGACATCCACGTTTGGGAATGTCCCCCCATAAGGTCTTACTGAGAAGATGTGAATAAGATTATCAAAATATTTTTCAGAGGGAGATAAAAGTAAGCTTGATACTGGCTATTTCTGGATACATACGTGACCTGGATACAATGGATGTGGATGAAAGGAAGCTTTTTTTATTTTGCTCTTCTTACTAGAAGGGAGATCTGTAAAAAGTGGTTTATAAATATACCACCAGCCATGAATGACTGGGTCAGTACTGTTAGGAATGTTATGGAGTTGAACACCACAGACAGATAAAACAAAAGAATAAGGATGTGGCAACCTTTGAGAAACTGGGTGAGTGTAACTACTTGAGTATGCTATCTTCTTACACACTACTGCTAAGGATTTCAAGAGGGCATTGGAAGAACAACACTTGTCTGATGATTATACCTACTTGGCACTGACTAGACCTTGATTGAGAGAATCTGATAACCACTTTTTACCACAATGGAATGTTGAATACCCAGCTCCCGTCAGGGGTGGTAGCAAAGGGTTAATGGTCTAGGGAGTATGGTGTTTAAGGATGTGTTGAATGAGGAAAAAAACTAATCACTCCATTAATTTGAAATTTCCACATAGGACTAGCTAAGATGATTAAAATGTGCTGAAAAAGATATTTGAATTTCCTTAAAGCTAAGAGATTGGAGGGATGTCCCAGTATTCACACGCCACCAAATATCCACTCTTATCGCATAACCATTATGATAACCAATGCTTCCTAAGAAAAGTGTTTGTGCTCAATTGAAGAGCTTCAGCATGCCTCAATTATACCTGACACAACTATTTAATAAAGTTTAGCTACATACTTTATACAGTCATGCACAGAATCGGGTGGGTGTTTTGCACACTTATGCATATTTTATGTCCATGTGTAAGATATACACCCTTCCATTGTAAGCACCAATGTCAGATGTTTCATGGTGTGAAATTTGCAGGCATGCATTTGTTAGGCATGATATAACTATTTCATGATTTCTGTTAAATGTATATGTGTGGACATAGTTGTTTTGTCTAGGGGTTGTGTTAAGTAAAGGACGCACTGCCCTTGTCTGCATGGTGCCACACCTTTACCATGGTGTGCTGGCCACAGACCAGCTCATTGTACCCTTTTACAAGGGATGCAGTGACACCAAGCAGCATCAAATCCGCACTTACCCTGGAAACAGTGCATTGTAAATGTAAATGTAAATGTATAGGCATTTATATAGCGCGCTACTTACCCGGAGGGTCCCAAGGCACTTCGACCGCTGCGAAACCCTTCCTGCTTCCCTGAGAGATGGTCCCTTAATGGGTATCTCCAGGGTGAGACCAGGCATCCCCGGCGGTCTGGTGGGGCCATTAGTGAGGATGAGGCAAGCTAATGCCCAGAGTTGCCGAGTGTGATCGCTGATCAGAGTGGGCACCGAGGCGAGAGAATTATCGAGTCCGCTGACCCTAGTCCAGAAACCTGCCGCGCCGGGAATCGAACCCTGGTCCCGGGCCGTCCTCTGCTCTCGGGTCTGCCGCCTCTAACCAGTGAGCCACACTACCTCACATTAGTGAAAGGTGGACTGACTGTTTGAAGCATCTAGTCCACCTTTCACTGAGGGCGAAGACCTGGTCTCAGATTTAAAGGGGGAAGGGATCTACCTGCAAGTGGGTGCAGTAATAACTGCATGCAAATAACACAGGGGCTCTGAACGCGGTCCCTAAGAACCCCAAGTCCACCTCGAAAAGGGCACCATTGGAGGAATTATGGGCACTTTTGGGGTGACTTATCGTCAGTGTGCCTCCAGACAGCTTCTTTGCCTTTGTACTATAATTTGGCACGGTTATGAAAGTAAAGGCAAAAGTAAATGGGCCACACCGTCAAGCATTGTACATCCTTTATGGAAGCGCTTTCATGCAGGCCTGCGAGATTTGCATTACAGAAGGGGCTGCACAAGTGTTTGCAGCCACTTCTGTAATGCCAAAGTGCACAAGGGATGCTAAAAAGGGGGTGAACATACACGTTGATCCCACGGGTCACTTGTCTTAATACAGCCCCAGATGTTTATGCCTGACTGTAACTTCCTGTTTGTGCATTCAACCCCTTAGGTTTAACTGGTATGCATTCTTAGAAGATAGAGCAGGTGTATTGGGATTTAATGCAGTCCCAAATGGTGACACTGACTGTAAAAATGTTGTTGTATAATCCATAACTAATGTATGATACTGATATTTCTATTGCGTTGTCTAGGGAATTTTATCATTATTTTGCTTAATATGAATTTCTGCAGTTGCAACATACAAAAGATGTGAACTTTTATAAGATCATTTGCAAGACACATTAAACACTCAGACGACCCTTTCTGCATTGCGAGAAACAATAATATGAGTAATTTAGGGGCTTTTTCAGATTTAAAATACTTGCAATAGGATATTCTTAAATCATTTATTTGAAACAGTTTTATTCAACTTTCATGAAAGCAGTGTAGCTTAGAAAATCATAATTACTCCTATTGCAGCCAGGATACAACTTAAAATCTGCTGCATTTTTCACAACACCAGCAGGCCATATATCACTGAGTTACTTAACATCTCTTAAGGGTCAAGAGAACTAAACAGCTGAAAATCCCTGCTACTTGAAGTTCCAAATGCAGACCATCCACTGTCCAAATGCAATTATTCACTTCTGCATGGAACCTCATCCCTACCAAACTAAAAAGTCTAACAGGGGCGTAGCCTGGGGGGGGGGGGTGTTTGGGTGTGTTACACCACCCTAATAATGCATTTTTAGATGAACACTTGAGTTCAGGTATTTTCAGTTGGGTATGGTGAGGTGTCTGTCTGATTTCATCTGGGATTTGTCCATGCACAATATGACAGAAAACACACACACTCTCTCTCATTTCTGTTTTGAAAGTCCTAATAAATGTTGATTATTTTACAAAATATTGTTTCTCTCCCTTAGTACTCCTCCCAATCAGCATATTTCTCCCTTTCCACTGCCTCTCAAGCCCATCCCATGCACCCTGCTTGTCGTATAATGTATTTGAACATTATACGCAAGCGCGATTTTCTGGAAATCTGAAGCTCACACCCCCAATCTTACAAACCAAGCTACGCCCCTGACATCTAACTACCATTACCATGTAAAGACAGTGACCCAAGACATGTGTGTCATCCATGAATGCAACACAAGAAGATGATGGACGGAATGTTGAACATTGTGGAACAGTCACTCCCAGTCACAGATCTGGGTTTAATCCAGGTTTATTTTGCTCGCCACGCCATTCCAGTTTGGACCCAGCCATATGTAAATTAACCTTGACCCAACTCCCCATGGAAACCGGAAGACAAGCATCGTAGGACCGGTTTTGTGGTATCACCCCATATCAGCCAGGCTAGCTTGAATCCAGTCGCACAGCAAGCAAGGAACCAATGTCTGGGCAAACCCTTAGCCACTTAGTACTATAATTAAGCGTGGTTATAAAGGCCAAGGTAAGACTGATTAGCAAATGCCTGAGTCCAAACTGGGGTGGCATAGTGAGCCAATAAACGATGGATTAAACCCAGATCTCTTGACTGGGGGTGAGTGGTTGAAAAGTTTCAGCACTTCGTCTATCATCTTGTAGTGTTTGCCCTAAATGGCCAAGGGTATGCCTTGGCCACTTAGGGTACAGTGAGCTGCATTACACTGCCTGGTGAGGAACATGCACACGCTCCCGGTTTGAGTCTGAGTGCTGATCCATTGCAGTCAGACCAATCACAACGCTGCATTGCAGCATTGTGATTGGCTCAGGGAAGCCTGTGTGGCGGGTGCTTCCTGCTTTCGACCGAAATGCAGAGGAAGAAGGAGGAAGATGCAGGGGAGGCGGCGCCCTGCCGTTCTAAGGTAAGTAGTTTTTTTTATTAATTAACCCCTCCAGTTCCCTCAACCCAGGGTATCCAGTAAATAAGAAGACACTCATCTTAAAGCTACACCTAGAAGTTTGGGAGTGACCCGGAGCAAAGGTGGGACATATCGACTCAATATTAAGCAGCTAAAGTTAGATCATGTATTCTAGCATTTGTATAGCGATTACTGCCTCTATGTGGGATGCTGAATTACTTACCCAACAGGCAGCAAGCTACACCTTGTAGGGAATGTGGTTGGAAGGGTGTTGTTTTGGTTTTGACATTGTGGAAACTGTTTTCAGGTCATGCGTGATGACCACGAGGTGCAGTTGTCGTGTTATGGGGAGCAGTGCTGGCAATGGTATGGGTAACAGTACCTGACCTGCCAACTCACACTGTGCCATTAAGTGTCACACAATTTCAGCTCCTTTCACACGGTCACCCGGTGACGAGTTGAAATCACACAGTAGCAGGCAAGGCGAGCTGTAAACCACTGCAGAGAGTAAACTTCGAGCTCATCTTTTGAGGCTGCTTGTAGGTGATGTCCATTAAGGGATGTGAAAACACCCCAGGACATCAGCAGCAGCCTCAATGGCCTTTTGTACCCGTTTTGTTAATGGAAGGCGGAGGTGAGAAGACCGAGATTCTGGTCTTTGGTGGAAAGTCTAACATCTGGACAGCCGAATGGTGGCCTCCCTCACTGGGAGTCTGTCCCATACCAACAGACTCTGCGAGGAATCTGGGAGTGATTATTGATCCAGCTCTCTCAATGGCACAGCAGGTAAACAGAACCGTTGCTACCTGCTGTGGTATTATCAAGATTCTTCGAAAAATTAAACACTACCTGTCTCCTCAGGCTCGCAAGCAGGTTGTTGTTGCACTTGTCGCTTCAAAATTATTATTGTAACGCTTTGTATGCTGGCGTTAATAAAGGGCTGGTGCAGCGCCTTCAGACCGCCCAAAATGCGGCGGCCAAATTTGTACTGGATGCTCCCAGACATTTTTCTGCCACGGCCGCTAGGAAAAGCCTGCACTGGCTCCCCATCGAATCCAGGATTGCCTTTAAGACTCTGTGTTTGACATATGGGGCACTTGCTGGTAAGGGGGCGGGTGGTGTGAGGAATCTGTTGCTTCCTCATGCACCGGGCAGAGACCTCCGTTCATCAACCAAGAATGTGTTGGTGGTGCCTGGTGTCCGAAGAAATAAATGGGGCGGTAGGGCGTTCTCAGCGGTAGCTCCTAAGCTGTGGAACAGCCTTCCCCTTGAAATCAAATCCCAACTGTCGGTCCTGGAGTTTCAGAAAGCTTTGAAGACATGGCTTTTCTCAAAGGCCTATCCGTAGTATTGTTATCTGGGTAATTCTGATTTTGTTTGGTAGGCGCCTTGATGCCTTTGGGCTCAGTAGCGCATTATAAGACCTACTTCATTTCATTTAATTTCATTTCAGGTTGATAGGGAAATAGGATGGGGCCAGAGGTCATCTGGGGAAGTTCTTGGCATAAAGCAACGCCCCCTACAAGTCACGCCCCCTCCTTACATGGCCCGTTTTGTTCATAAGTTGGCAGGTATGGAATACATGAGAGATGGACCCACAAATTCTAATTGTAATAAGGACTACAACACATAGGCAGCCACACAGCACCAGCCACGCCATAATGGCAGTAGGTTGCTCAGTGTGTGTAAGACAAAAAGGAGGGATTAATCAGAGAAGGCCCAATGATCCATATGCCAAAATGCACCGGGCGGAAATAGTGTTGAATGAGTAAAACAATGCCAAAAGGACAAGAATTGGAGTTGGCGACATAAGCGCTAGCCATGCACTTATTTATAAAGGCAAGGATGCTGCTTACTGATGAACAAATACACCCAATGAACAAGGAAGGAACTGAACAGCAATCGAGACTGGCAACCTGAGGAGAAACTGCAAAATATTTGAAAGGCCCTGGTTCCACCTACTCCTGATCGGGTGAGCCTAGTCAGATCATGGTTCGAATACCAGCCAGACGGGCACCCTGCAATTCACGGTTGAGAGAACATTGGTTGGTTACTGCCCTGACAGAGCAAGACTGGCCTGATTCATATTGGCCTTTTGTCCTTATCCAACCAAGCAAACCTAACGCTTTTCTTAGATCCCAGAGACCTTTGTTCATTCTAGTTTGCATAAGGAGCCATTGTCCTTACCTTATAGAATTTCCTCTCAAAACAACTTCTGATGTCATTATTAGTAGTGAATGACGCATGAGGCTAAAAAGAGCCAATGTAGTGAAAGGAAACTTACCCTGCTTCCACTAACAAAAGCAGCATGGCAATGATTTGGCTGTTCAGTCTTAGCCCAGCTCTTCACTGACCTCTTTTACATGTTTTTACAAGTTAACTTTCCTCCAGATTTCCTATGTTTGGGCCTGTTCTATTTTAATAATAGCCAGTAGGTGTAATTTCCTTTTTTAGAGAACTCCTAATTCAAATTCTCTGAATGCTGGCTCTAGCTAGCAGAGAATTGTTTTGAACTTTCTGGAATACTGCAGCCCACTTCTTCCCTGGGAGACCAGAGCTTTTGCTTGCCTTGTTGATTGAAAAACTCTAGCTTTGATCCCATAGGCACATTTTAGGGAATAATCAAACTAACCATTACTCCTTTAAGACTGATCACAATATTGTGTGCCAGCCTGGCCCATTCCTGATACTTGGTTCCATCCTGCCGAGCCTTCTTTTTGCAATTATTTAGCCCACAATCTGCCCTATCTGCATGCTGAGTCCTGCCAGCCAGGAACAACTAAAACTACCCCTCTACCACTTTAGGGCTAGTTATGTCCTGGGCTAGCCTTGCTGATTCCCATGCACTTGGTTCCATCCTATTGACCATCCCCATTACAAAGATATGACCCCCAATCTGCTTCTATCAGCTTCAGAAGATCAAAATATGCCAAGCCTTGGCACCCAGGAAAAATCGAACTACTCACTATCACTTTGAGGCTGGTCACAATGTCTCGGTTTGCCTTACTGATTCTTGGGCATTGCAAATACATGACACACAGTCTGCTTTTATCAGTATTATAAGAATTGTTAGAAGAGACATTTATGTTTTTTGAAGTGCATCTATTGAAAAGCTCTGAACCTAATTCACAAATAATTGTTTTAAAATCAGGGCTAGATTACACCTGTAAAAATGTTTTTATTTGTTTGTTTATCACACTATAAATTGCTCTTGGCTCAAAAGTGTGAGGCCACTCTGCACAGAACATTAGTGTTACATCAAAATGTGGTAACAATCAATGAAGCGTAAAAAGAGGGAGTCTATGAAAGGGTAATACAGAAGATGTATAAACAATGGCAGAGTTCATGAATGATAAAGCAAACACAAGGAGATGATGGACGGTGCGCTGAAACTTTTCAGACATTCACCCCCAGTTACAGATCTGGGTTGAATCCATCATCATTCTTTAGCTCACTTCGCCACCCCAGTTCAGACCCAACCACATGCAAATCAGTCTTGACCCTGTTCCTTATAGGAACAGTCCAGCCCGAACTGCCTTGCCAGGTCCTCCCTGGACTGGAAACGAGCATTCTAGGACCTGTTTCGGGTATCACCCCCTCATCAGCCAGGCTAACTTGAATCCAATGGCACTGTGGGCTAGCTATTCAACATACCCTTGCATGAGTAAAGCATGGGCATGTTTTATTTTCTATGTTTGCTCTAAGTGGCCAAGGGTAGAGTAGGAACATGCAAAGTGTGCATGATCTGTTTGGTCGACCCAAGAGGGCCAGCCAAACAGTACATACGCACTTTGGGAGTGCAAATCACTCCTCCCTTGCTCTGACCAGCACAGCCCACTCCACACTGCACACAGGCCACTGGCTGCATGCAATAGCAAAAATGAAATTGCAATAACAATACGTTGTTGTCATTTTATTTTTCCTTTTTGCGCAGTGGGGCAACGCTCCTCCGCCTTAGAGGAGCCGCCACTGTAATCAAGACTGCTGTCAAGGATAACCTCATCTTAAGCGAATCCTGATTTTCAAGCACACCTCATCATCATTTCTAAACCAAAGCAAGAAGCAATGTAAACATCTATATGCGAGTTACTTGTTTGTAATATTTTGTATTTACTAAACATCTGCCATACATCAAATCCACAGCCTCGTCTATATGTTCTCATCCTGCCTGCTCAGGCACCCTGCGACTGTTTGTAATGTACAGAATGGCCTGTTCCAATGATTTTGTGCTGCCACAATAAATAAATACACCCGGAGTCCATAGTTAAATTCAATAAGCTGTTCGGACCTGCTCCGAAGTATTTACTGGAAAGAAATATCGATGTCTTCCTGCGAGAGCACATTGCTTCACAGAAGAACATCTCAGATTAGGAGTATTTAACTGCCTCTCTTGGGGTTCTTGCCCGCACTGCGCTGACGTAAAACACCTGGAATCTACTCAGCTAAACCCCTAAAGGAATTCGGGTCCTTGCTAAAAACCTACCTGTTCTAGTGTGCTATTTGCTATACATGTTTTCATTTCATTCATTCATTTCATTCCATTCATTCTTTAATAAAATAACTAAAACATAGACGTATTTGTCTGAGAGAAGATGTGCCTCCACACATGAAGAAGGCAGTTAAAATATGACACAAGCAGGGGGGTAGCTTCCGGGTCGGTGTTTGTGGTGTTACATCCCCCTAAAAAGTATTTTCTGGTAAAGAGTTGGGAACGGGTGCTTTCAGTCGGGTATGGTGAGGTGTCTGTTGGATTTTACCAGGAATATTTACATACAGACAAAAACATACAAATAATTCTCCCGTTCTCTGTTTAGAAAGGCTTCAAAATGTTTTGTAATCTGCATTCCTCTCCCCATTCTACTACCCCTTAAGCCACACTCTGCCATTGTAGAATGTACTTTAACCTTATATGTCAGAGTGATTGTCGGAAAATCTGAAGCTCATCCCTTCCCCCATTCTTACTGACCAAGCTACGCCCCTAGACAAGTGCAGAACAATGACCTTGAGTTTTATTTTGCATCAAATGGCCCTTAAGTTCTTCTATTTATGTAAATATAAACGTATAATGAAAGGTTCCGCTTTTAAGACAGTAGAACATGGACTTATAATAACATTGTCTCCCTAAGAACAGAAACTTCCCACATCCAAAACGATGTAACGTTCTTTTATTTATTTCTCTTGACACTTTAGCAAAACAGGAGGTCTCACATTTTAAACAACTATTCAGTATATTCTGTTTTCAAAAACATCACACAAAGTTAAGAATGAACGTAGAGGAAGGTTGATGTTATGCAAACATGTTGGCAGTGGTCCAAGGAACCCCTATCAATCAGAAACAGAGTCAGCATTGTTTACTTTGACAAGAATTCAGTGGTGAAAAATGACCACATATTTTCGAGCAAACATGGATAAACCTGGAATTCCACGAGTTGGTTTGTAGGGGAAGGCAATACCAACAGCTGCTTTAACAATCATTGGCAAAGCCAATAGTTCTCGATTATGTGAGAGCTACTGGCTTTGGCAAAATGTTGTAGGTATGTTGTACATCAGTGTGGCTGATCTTCAGCATGGCTAAAAGTGAGTGGAGTGGGGTGGTGTAGATCGGGATAGATTGGGGGCTGAGTAGATTGTGGTGGAGTAGGTTGGGTAGGAGAAGGTTGGGGTGGGGAAGTTTGGAATGGGGAGATTAGCACAGACTGGGGTTGGGTAGAGTGGGGTGGGCAGATTGGGCAGGGTAGGTTTGAGTAGGTGGATTATGATTGATTGGGGTAGGTTGGGGTGGGGTAGATTGGGGTAGGTTGGGTAGGGTAGATTCAGTGGAGTAGATAGGAGTGGGTACATTGGAGTGGGGTAGATTGGAGTGCAGTAGATTTGAGTGGGGTAGATTGTGATACATTGGAGAGGGGTAGATTGGAATGTGGTAGACTGGGTAGATTGTAGTTGGAGTGGGGCAGATTGAGGACTTTGGGAGTAGATTGGAGTAGGGTAGATTGGAGTAGATTGGAGTGGGGTATATTGGGGTAAACTGAAGTGGCATATATTGGGGTAGATTGAGGTAGATTGGAATGGGGTAGGTTTTGCGGAGTACAATGGAGTGGGGTAGAGTGTGGTAGACTGGAGTAGATTGAAGTGTGGTGGATTGAAGTGGAGTAGGTTGGTGTAAATTGTAGTTGGAGTGCAGTAGATTGGGTGGAATAGTTTGGAGTGGGGTAGATTGAGATAGGTTGGGTGAGGTAGATTGAGGTGGAATAGATTGGGGTGTGATAGATTGTAGTGGTGCAGATTGGGTTAGATTGGGGCACATTGGGGTAGATTGGAGTGGGGTAGGCAGGGGAAGATTGGACGGGGTCAAATGGGGTAAATTGGAATGGGGTATAATGGCGGAGGTTGTAGTGGGGTCAATTGTAGGGGGGTAGAGTGGGGGACAATAAGGGTAAATTGTAGTGGTATTGTTTGGGATAAATTGGAGTGGGGTAGTTTGGGATAAATTGGAGTGGGGTAGACTGTAGTGAGATAGATGGAATAGACTGGAGTGGGATAGGTTGGGTGGGGTGGGGTTCATTGGAGTGTGGTACACTGGGATGGAGAAGATTGGGTAGGCTAAATTGGGAAATATAGAGGCCTGGTAGATTGGAGTGGTAGTATATTGGGGTTAATGGGTAAATTGGGGTGGGCATATTGGCATGGGGTAGGTTGGGGTGAGCAGAGTGAGGTAGATTGGGGTGGGGCAGATTTTGGCAAATTGGGGTGGATTATGTCAGATTTGGGTCGAGTAGATTAGTGTGGGGTAGATTCGATTGGGGTTGCATGAATGGGGTACACTGGGGCAGATTAGAATGGGGCAGATTGGGGGAGGTTGGGTGTGCTAGATTGGGGTTGGGTAGAATGGGGTGGTGTAGATTGGTGTGGGTTAGACTGGAGTGGGATAGATTGAAGTAGATTGGATTGGAGTGGAGCAGATTGAGGTAGAATGGAGTGGGGTAGATTTGGGAGGGGTAGTTTGCAATGGGGTACAGTACGGTAAATTGTATTGGAGTAAATAGGGATAGACTGGTCTGGGTTATATTAGGTGGGGTAGATTGGAGTGAGGTAGATTGGGGTAGGTTGAATGGGGTAGATTGGAGTGAGGTAGAATGAAGTAGATTTGGGTTGGGTAGATTGGGATACATTGGAGTGAGGTAGATTGGAATGGGGTAGATTGGGGTAGACTGGGTATGGTAGATTGGGGCCGAGATGATTGGAGTAGTGTAAATTGCCTTACATTGGAGTGGGATATATTGGGGCAGATTGGGGTAGTTTGGAGTGGAGTAGATTTAGGTAGATTAGAATGAGGCAGCTTGAGTAGATTGGAGTAGTTGGAGTAGGGTAAATTGGATGAGGTTGGCGTGGGGTGGACTTGAGTAAATAGGAGTGGTGTAGATTGGGGTAGATTGAAGTGGTGTATATTTTAGTAGGCTTGATTGGAGTAGATTGGAGTGGGGTTGATTGCGGTGGATTGGAGTGGGCTAGATGGGGTAGACTGGAGTGTTGTAGATTTAGTGGTTAGATTGGAGTGGGGTAGATTTGGTGGATTGAGTGGGGTAGATTGGAATGTGGTAGATGGGGTAGACTGGAGTAGGGTAAATTGGGCAGATTGGAGTTGGGTAGATTGAAGTGGGGAGTAGGGTAGATTGGAGTAGTGTGCAGTGGGATAGATTGGGGTACGTTGGAGGAGATACATGGGGTAGATTGTAGTGTGGTAGTTTGCGGTAGATTGGAGTGGGATAGATGGAGTACACTGGAATGGGATAGATTGGGTGGGATAGATTGGGGTAGGGTGGGAGATCTTGGATTGAGGTAGACAGGGGCAGACTAAAGTAGGATGGAGTAGGATCGATTGGAGTGGGGTGGAGTGCGATGAAGAAGGGAGGCAGAAATACCTGGAGGAAAGGGGAGAAGCAGTGCCATGAAGATGGAGGAGCTGTAGTCTGATGAAGAAGAAGGGGCAGCAGTACCATGCGGTAGTAGGAGCATTATTACGATGAAGTGCACGTTCCTTATGCATTATTAATAGCTGTGTAGCCAATTTGTTCTGAAAAGTGAAAAAAAGTATTTTCCGGCCCATTGCAGGTACATGGAGAAAAACTCAACTATCCAGTTGTAATGCTTGGCAACTGTTTTAAATGTAGGTATTTTTTCAATAAAACATTTTATTTTGTGTAATTTTTTGACTTTGGATAAGATCTGTGATGCTCCAGGTGAAAAACTGTAATATTGAAAAATTCAGTTTCACTGCCTGTCAGCTTAATTTCTTACTAGCCCCAACTGCAATGTCGAGAAAGCCGTTTCAGGGTTCATTTGTATGCCCATAATGCCATGGGCATGATTGGCAGTTTAAGCTGCTTCCTCCTTTTTTATTCTCTTTTAGCCACACCAGTGATATGTTTAGGAGTTGGCAGTAGACAGCGCAGAGTGCATGGGTAGTGGGCCCTAGCTTTCAAAATTACTTTCACTTTAAAATATTTTCATATTAGGGCTTTATATACTGATCTGTTTAATTTTTGCTGTAATTCACTTTCTGCCTCGAAAACATTACAGCCTCTCTAGTTAGCTGGCCTCCCAAATGTGAAGGGTAAACAATAACAACCATTGAGAAGGAAGGGGTTGGGGTTGGGAGAAGCAACATGGATATTGAGTCAATGGCATTTATTTGTTATTGTAAAACAAATAGGAACAGAACCTAAAAGCAAACATGTATTCAGTGGTAAACACAATTAAAGGGTGGCGGAGATAAAGAAAAAACAGATGGGGTGGAGGTATTAGACAGAAAAGAATCAAAACGGGTGGGAGGGAAAAAGGAGCAACATGAATGGATCGGGTGGTAAGGGAATGGAGTGAGTGAAAACACAAGCACTCGAATGGAGTGCTTAAACACAATTAAAAAAGTATCTCCAAAAACGGCAGCAGTGGATGCACATAAGTACTTGGTCCATGCTCTAGGGGAGGGCCAAACACAAGGAGAGGCATGGTACATGCGTGCCATGACAAATGGGAACAATGGATATGAGAGCAGTGTGGAAGGGAACAAATGGTAAGGCTGTGGCGGGCTGTAGCCCACAGACTGTAAACAACATATCTTGAAGGGACAGGGCATGCGCTGTCTAGCCGAGACCAAAAATTATGACTCGTTTCATACGATTATGCACCAGGATGAGGGTCTCTATTGTTAGAGTGTCAAAATAGATAGTGAAATGTTAACACAAGAAAGTAACACCCAGCACCATCACAGCAAACAAGAAGCACAGCAGTAGGAAAAAACTGAAAGGTTTTATTAATTAAAGCTCTAGCTAGCCATCTAACTTTGTAAAACCCATGGCTCCCTCCAGAATTTCTGGTACAACATAACACTTGCATTTAAAGTGGCCCAGCAAGGATAGCAAGGGCCTTAATGCAAGAACGAAAAATTAGGTTTTATCTACTGGTTTGGCAGTAGAAAACATCTATAATGGGGGTGGAGTGGGCCCCTAATACATAGGTGCCCCGGTGCAACTGTACCTGCTACACTATTGTTAGCTACCCCCTAGAAACGAAAACTGATGAAACAATAAATCAAAAATATTAGAAAAGTAACAACATATGTTGTGTTAAATATTACAATATCAATGCTCCATAAGAAACATGTAGGTCAAGTAATACATAATTAAAGGAGCACCATTGTTCACTTTGTGGCCAGAAGCACAAGGTCAGAAAGTAAGGCTTGAAATTGTAAAAATCAGGTACATCATACCTTGACAGAATGGGAAGGTGTTGGATCCGGAGCGGCATCTATCACACTGTTGTCCGGTCACTCCTGGTCGACACTCACACTGTCCTGCCCCTGGATCACATGCACTCTGGTAGGATCCATCGATTGAACACCGGCAAGCTGAACAGAAATATTTTCACAGATATAAATATTCTAATGATAAATTGAGATTGATCAAATTCACTGTGGCAAACGATTCTGTCAGGATTTCGAAACTGAAGCATCATGTTCGGGTGATATACAAGATCACATGCAAAGTGTTCCCCTGTATCAACTGTCAAAAATATAAACTTCGAAATTATGTTCACTCGGATTGTTAAACTGACGACAAGTAGAAGGGAATGGTGAATCATTTACACCAAGTTAAAATCGTCCAGTCATTAACAAATACCTATACAGTATATTGTTTTCTTACCTACAGCACTGTGGATCGACATGATCCTCAGCATTGAAAAGTACATAGCACCAAGAAGCAGTAAATCAACTAGTAAGATTTAAATCCAGTAGTGAAAAAGAGACAGATGAAAGACAGGCGCACTCGAAAGAGTTTCTATGAATGTTCAGAGGAAGACAGGATGATTTGCAGAAAATATGAAGAAACCACATAAAGGGGCTTATTAAGATAGCGGATTTTCCGCATCCTCTGGGCCGGCGGAAGCCACCGCTGGCCCGGAGGATGCGGAAAAGCCGCTGCGGACCCACCAAAGACCCCCCGCCACATTAGGATGGCTGGTGGGTCCTGGTTTCAGTCCGCTGCTTTTCCGCCGCGGTTGGCTTACAACCGCGGTGGAAAAGCTCTAATATGGAGGCGGTGTCTCTCAGACACCGCCCGCCATATTAGGATGGGTTTCGAAACATGCTTTTCCGCGGCGGGTTTTCCGCCGTGGAAAAGCATGTGGAACTTCACTGCAGGGGCCCGTTGTGGGGCCCCTGGGTGAAGGAGGGGTGGGGGGTGCACATGGGGGGTACCTATGGTACCCCGCTGCATTTGCATGCAGAAATCGGCAGGCACCGCACGGTGCCTGCCGCTTTCTGCATACAAATGCAATGTATGCATTTTTACCACTGCGGCGGGTGCAGCTTGAAGCTGCACCCGCTGCAATGGTAAAAATAGAGGATGTGACCGCCTGGGTGGCGGTCACATCCTAATTGCACAGGAGGGAACTCCACAGGCCATGCGGAGGTTCCCTCCTACTCTGGTGCGTCCGTCCGCGATCCTAATGGGTCCCAAAATGTGGGGTTAGTGGAAGTGACCAGAGAACATTCCTGAAGATAGCAGAGTAGGTTTTCAATGTAATGGTAACGACTCTGAGGTGTGTCCTCTTCAATAAAGTTGTACAGCAAGTCAAACAGACCAGGAGTCTTCACTCTTTGAGTAGATTTATTGCAGTCAACAGGATACACAAGTGTACATGTGTTGAGGGCTCAAGGTGGTAGCCCCAACTGCCTGGGAAGTAGTTCCAGTGCCTAGCCCACACATTCCAAACAAGTAATACATGAATACATTGACAGGTATAAAGTAACATTCCAAACATTTTTATATAAAAGAAGTGCACTGAGAAATGAAACACAGACACCACAGACTCCTAAATTCCTTCTCCACAGGATGGATGTAGTTTGATAAAATAAGAATGTTTGTTGTTGTTAGGACTTGTATGTAGGGCGCCAATCATTTATAAGCAACATTCAAGTGCTTACCCATAATTTTACCTAACATTTTAGGAAGCAACCATGAATTGCATTCTACCTACTATTGTGTACTTATGTATGTGGTGGTGGTATAGCACAAACCTAGCTGGGGGGCAAGGGAGGGGCTGAACAAGGGCAGAGCCCTTCAGACTTTCCATGATCACTTACAATAAGCAGTCCCCTTGTAGGTTTCCATTGTGTAGGGTGGGATTACTCTATAAATATGACAGTATTCAGTGTTTTATGAATTGTAAGAGAGCTGGAGCAGGTCTGATGATAATCTAAATTAGTACAGGGACACTGAAAGTTTGCTGATCAACAAAAACTTGATTTTCGTAGAATACCCTAATTAACTAGTTGCAACTTCTTGCAAGTGATGTCACCAAGTACAGCCCGACAACACTTTGCGTAGCGAGTGCCAGATAATTGATCCCTTGGCCATCAGACACATGAGGCTACAGCCACTTATGTGCCTATCAGTGGTAGGTAATCCAGGTGGCACATGCATTTCTGTCAGTTTCTGAGGAGTGATGAGCTGGCCGCACCTGAACTTTCAAGGGTTCACATTTTTGGTGAATGACTGTTCCTTCTGGGCAGATCATTTTGCAGGTCCTGTTTTTTGTCTACCAAAAATGGACTGCATCTCCACCCTCCTTAGAGCAAATGAAAACGTTCTGAGAAAAACTCTATATCTCACTTACTTAGAATAATTGTGTCTACATCATTTTTCATAATGTAACAATGCCATTAGTTATACGTTTTAGAGGATGCAATTCATTGGAGCTAGGAGAGACATCTCAAAGACTCCTACCTGTAATGTTCTGATTTCCCCCCAAAGATGACGCTGCAACCTTGGTGCTAGTTCAACCGTGCTTTATTAGATACGTCTATCCCAAAAGAGCGCCGAGCCTCAACTGCCAGTACCGGCTCTTCGCGCCAATGATTTACGCAGCGCGCGCAGCCTTACGCGGGCGTGGCACGTCACGTGGCTTACGTGACGTGCGTACACTAGAGCGCGCTACTACATATCTCCCCTTTTTTCCAACGCTCAAGTTATTACTCATAGTCCACTGTTCATTTCATAGTCTCTGAATCTGGCTGGTTTGACCACCACCCTACCCCTGCGGGTCAGTCTTACCTGGGTGTTGGTGGTCTCACTTTCGTTGCTTCCTTCACTCTCCTGCGTGGCCGCGCCTCCTTCTCTCTCATTGCGACGTCCTCCTGCCCTCTGCTCCTGATCATGTACCACTGTCTCTAGTTCTTGTGGGCCTTCTCCATCCTCCCCAGCCGTTGTCTCTGGGGGCTCCTGCTCAACAGATTCAGTCTCTTCATCTCCAAAGTCTGTGGTTCTTTGGTCCCAGTTCAAGATTTTGTTACATCTTCCCATGTGGTCCTGCGACCACACGTTTCCATCGCTCAGCAAGGCTGCCCTGCCCAGGACTTCTTTCACTTGCATGGGCTTGCTGTATTTGCTCTCCCCCTTCCTCGGCGCATTGGCCAACCTCACTCGCACCCATTCTCCTTTCTCCAGGCCAGTACTCCGTACATTCCTTCTGTTGTCGTAATGCTTGGTGTAGACTGCCTGAGCCTTCTCAAGGTTGGCTCGCACCACAGCGGGTGACCATTCGCTCGTGACTGTTTTTTCTTTCCACACTCTGTTGTCTTGTGTAAATGGTTCGCGTCCTCTCAATATCTGAAATAGGCTGTAGCCCGTGCTTGTGGGCGTGATCCTGTAGGCCCAGATCATGTGCCAAATTTCCACTTCCCAGTCCTTGTCGTCGGATATGGCAGCTTGGATCGACCCCATCACCACTGTGCCAAATTTCCACTTCCCAGTCCTTGTCGTCGGATATGGCAGCTTGGATCGACCCCATCACCACCCTGTTGAACCGCTCCACTAAGCCGTTCCCGGCGGGGTGATATATGGCTGTGTGTTTGGCTACAATGCCATTCCTGCTCATGAAGTTATTCCACTTCTCTGACTTGAACTGGGGTCCGTTGTCACTGAGCACCGCCTTAGGGATGCCTTCCCTCACAAATGTATCTGCCAGGAACTTGATGATGGTTTCCACGTCCATGGTCTCTCCTATCGTTATCTCAGGCCATTTCGAGTACCGGTCCACCATGACACACACGTACTTTTGGACTCCCCGTATGTCCAGAACCGGGCCCAAGATGTCCACGCTCAGTTCCTCCCAGGGGTTCTTTGGCAGTTCAAACTTTCCCAGTTCGGGGCGGAGTGGTTTAAGGGCTTTATCGGCCCCTTGGCATCTACTGCAGTTTCTTACGTGCCTTTCTGCTCTCAAGTCCATTCCCGGCCACCATTAGTCTTGTCTGGCCCTCAATCTTAGTTTGCA
The DNA here is from genome assembly GCF_964263255.1 of Lissotriton vulgaris. Lineage (NCBI taxonomy): Eukaryota > Metazoa > Chordata > Amphibia > Caudata > Salamandridae > Lissotriton > Lissotriton vulgaris. The sequence continues at coordinate 181,532 of NW_028253474.1, read as the reverse complement.
GATTCCAAGATGCCCCTCGTGGAGTGTGTCTAACAGTCTGTTGATGATGTTCGCGGGTGGTATTACCTTCTCACCCCTGTGCACAAACACTCCCTTGTCGTCCATCGACAGTTCTTCTCTGATTTCATAGTAGGGTTTAAGTTCCACCCCGAGTATTCTCTTCTCAGGCCATCCTTGGGTAACGAATTTCTTCACTTCCTTCAACGCCAAATCCTCGTCGTATGCCTGTCTCCATTCTGGGAGGCTGATGGAGGCCTCCTGATCCTCGTGAGTGCCACCCATTCCTCCGTTCCTGCATTGTTCTCTTCACTTGGTTCCATGGCGGCTGCCCTGCTTAGGTAATCTGCCACTCTGTTCTTGTTTCCTGGTATGTGCTCTACGTCGTACCTGAACTCTAGTAATTTCAGTGACATTTTGGAAATCCTGGGTGTAGCCTCGGCGTGTCCACTCGACGTTAGCACCTTCAGCAGGGGTTTATGATCCGTTCTCAGTAGAAACCGTGTGCCCCACAGAAATTGTCTGAACCTCGATGTAGCCCACACCACTGCCAACATCTCCTTCTCTATTACGCTGTACCGCTTCTCGGTGTCCGACAGCTTGCGTGATGCAAAGCTTATAGTGTCTATTTGTCCTTGTCCCCTGTCCTGCATAAGGACCGCCCCCAGTCCTTTATCGCTGGCGTCCGTGGTCAGAACTGTTCTCCCTTGGGGGTCGTACCCTTGGAGTGGAATGGCCACAGTGATTGCCTTCTTGACTGCTTCAAATTCACCTTGTGCCTCTTCTGACCATTGAAACTCTGTGTTATCTCTTGTCAGTTGCCTCATGTGGTGGGTCCTTGAGGCGAAATGTTGCACAAACTTCCTGTAATATTCGGCCATGCCGATGAATGACCTGACTTCGTCTTTATTGGTAGGTGGGGGTGCATCGCAGATTGCCTTGACATTTTCAGCCTTTGGGGTCACTCCCTCTACCCCTATTTCATGTCCCAGGTACGTCACTGATGCCATTCCAATGCGGCACTTGGACCATTCCGCCGTGAGGCCTTTCCCTTCCAAGATCTGTAGCACCTTCTCAAGCTTTGCGTCGTGGTCTGGCTTGTCTCGGCCCATTACCAGGATGTCGTCCTGGAAGTACTGGACACCAGTAGTTTTCTGAAAGAGCTGGTGCATTAACTTCTGGAAGACCGCTGCCGCTGAGGCCAACCCGAATGGCATGCGGTGAAATTGATAACATCCAAACAGGGTGATAAACGATGTGAGATGGCGGCTCTCCGGATGTAGGGCAATTTGGTGGTAGGCCGAGGTCAAATCGATGGTGGAGTACCATTTGATGCCCCGGGTGCTAGCCAGCATCTCCTCAATTCTTGGCAGAGGGAACTTTTCCACCACAATGTTCTTATTGAGCTCCCTGAGGTCCACGCACAGCCTGACCTTTCCGCTTGGTTTTTTAACTACCACCAATGGCGCCAGCCATTCCGCGCACGTGATGGGCTCGATGATCCCTTTCCTTTCCAGGTCCTGGAGTTCTTCTTGGACTGCCTCCCGTACCGCAATGGGGATATTCCTGGCCCTGTGAGCCACGGGTACTGCCTTGTCTTTCAGAATTATTTTGTGCGAGAATTTCTCTAGCTTCCCCACCGTGCCTCCAAACACCCTAGGGAACGCGTTTCTCCATTTGTCCAGGTCCGGCCATGTTCCTTGTTCCGTTAACAAGATCTGTTCCCTGCCTCCAGGATCTAGCTTGATGCCTAGGTCGCCCTGGTCCAGCCACCCCAGCACAGAGGGACCTTTCTCTGATACATAGAGTTTGCAGTAGGCAGATCGGCCCCGGAACTCGAATTTCAGCGGCCGAAAACCCGCCATTGGAATGCGGTCCCCGTTGTATGTGACTGGGCGGATGTCCAGTCTCTCCAGTTCCGGGCCTAATCGTGGTGCAAACTTCTCCTCCCACACTGCCCTCTGGACGATGGTGTACGGTGAGCCGGTATCGGCCACCACGCTGATCATGATTCCTCCTATGGCCATCTCCAAGACAGGTTTCATGGTTCTTTTGCCATCGATGCTCATTATTTGTCCATCCACTCCCAGTACCTGATCATATATGCATAATACCGTGACCACATCTTCCTCCGTTGCCTCCTCCTGGGTGTCGCTGTCGTGGCCAACTAATCTCACCATGCTTTTGGAGGCCTTTTTTCTGCACACCTTCTCATAGTGTCCGATTATTCCACAGTACATGCATTTGGCGCGAAACGCCGGACATTTCCTATCGTGCGCTTCGTGTGCCCAGTTTCCGCACCTGTAGCATGGCTTCCGGTTGGTTCCCGCCTGCTTTCCTGGCAGACCACCATTGCTGCTCCACCTGGTGTTACTTCTGTCTACTGCCTTTTTTGTCTGGTGGTCCTTACGGGACTCCTCCTCGTCCACCTTGTTTACCATGGCGCTGGACGCCGTCTCTTTCTTTGTTGCGTCCGCACACCTCCTTGCCAGTTCTGCCCTCTTAACAATGACCATCACGTCTTTCAGGGTAGTGTCTCCGCTGGCCCACAGCTTGTCTTGTATGGATGTGCATGTGGTGTGCATCACCACTTGGTCCTTTATGAACTCTTCTTCCCAATTGTCATACTTGCACGTGGCTGCCAGCCGTTTTAATGCTGCCACGTACTCTTCTACTGTCTCTCCTGGGCGTTGCTTTCTTTGTTGGAAGTTAAATCTGTCCACCGACACACACACAGACGGTCTGAAATGTTCATTGAGGTCGTCGATCGCATGAGCATACACGTCATCGTCTGTGCTGTTTCTTTGCTTCGGCACCAAGCTTTTGTAGACCCTCAACTTTTCGGGGCCTAAGTTCAATAGCAAGATGCGTTTCTTCCTCGATGGTTTAAATGTCTCTTCGTTCTCATCTTCCAGGACCCCGATGAAGTTGTCGATATACTCTCTCCAGTCCTCCCACTTCATCAGCGGTTCTCCCGGTCTGGGCAGAAACTGCACCGGCGCCGTCGCGTATCCTGTTTGCGCGCTCATCCTTTCGCTCTTGATCGTGGGCTGGTGGCTCGTTTGGCCTCTGGGGCTTCCCGGCGCGCTGTCTTGTTCTTCCTTATCTGCGTGGTCCTGGGGACTACCTGTGCCAGCCCCCTCGCTCTTTACCAGGATATCCAGCTTGTTTCTTCGACTCGGTGGACGCTGGCCTTATATGGCGCACTTCTTGCCGTGTCTTCTTCGGTTTGCACCGTCGTTCGACCCCTTGGGATCTCCGGGTTGTTTGGCCCTGCCGCGCTCTTTAGGGTACCTGCTAGGTGGTTGCCGTCGGTGTTTGCTGTGGGGGGGTAGGGATCGGCTATCCCATCCTCGTCGCCATTGTAATGTTCTGATTTCCCCCCAAAGATGACGCTGCAACCTTGGTGCTAGTTCAACCGTGCTTTATTAGATACGTCTATCCCTAAACAGCGCCGAGCCTCAACTGCCAGTACCGGCTCTTCGCGCCAATGATTTACGCAGCGCGCGCAGCCTTACGCGGGCATGGCACGTCACGTGGCTTACGTGACGTGCGTACACTAGAGCGCGCTACTACACTACCCACCCTACGTTCAGATCCTAAACTCTGAGAGTCTTTTAATATAACAGAACATGGAAGAGATTCACCAAACACAGGAAGTGCACGTGTGAACTTTACTTTGTGTACTTTATGCCTACCTACGAACCTAGCTAACAATTGTTTAGTCATTGAAGTGCATTCCTTTCCAACTCATGCATTTACTATTCATGTCATGTTGTCTATACATTTAAGTATATTATTCTCATATGTTGCTGATCTATGTTTATTTCTCTAACTCTATGTGTACTCTAATTTACGCACCTGCACGCATGCACAGAATAAGGTAAATGCTGGAATTATGTGCAGACGGGGAGTGCTTTAGGGCATGCAGCGGCGGCGGGATGGCAGGGCGGGAGCATTGCAACGCTATGCAATATTGTGGAGTTTCAGTTAGGAAGCACACCGTTGTTACTTTTGAATATGCAGAAAAGTTTACAAGGAGTACAATTTGGGGGAAATCCTTCCCGCAAAAGAAAATTTAAAACAAACAGAATATTTACAAAATAGTACCAATTTTCGAGTAAAGGTTTTTACAGTCCATTACAGGTTATAGGGAAGTAACAAATATTTTAAAATGCATAAAAGTTATTAAGGAAATTAACAAAATCGGAGTTGGTATTTAAGATGTTATCAACAGTACCGACTATTTTTACACTTCGACTTTCACTAAGAAACAAGGAGAAAGGTGGCAAATTCGGATTTCGTTTTCGCATTTGGTTCTCCAAAAATCTGATCTAATTTGACCTTTTAAAATCAATAAATTTTATTTTTTCTGAGCCTAGAAAGCCTAATAAAGCGTGTTGCAAGAGCAAGTGTATTGGGCACATGCTTTCTAATATACAAATAGCAGGATAACTTGGGGGCTCTCAGTAGAAGAGTGACAAAAAGGCCACAACTGCGAGACAATGTTAGCTTTCAAACTGTATATTACTCATATCATATGTAAGCTTACACTAATGCAGTATAACTGTGCATAAGCCATGTAAAGCAAAAACCTCACAATCACTGAACGTGTTAGATAAATAAGTACTTACGGATGCAATCGGGATAGCTGTAATAGCCTGGTGCACACTGATTGCAGGTTAGGCCACCATAGCTTGCATGACACCGGCACTGCCCTGTAGGACTACAATAGTTGTCTGTTGAACCATATACATCACAGTTGCACTCTGTGAAAAAATACAAGATGCGTGGATCTGAATGGTGTTGCATTATGGACAACAATTACTGTACACACTGAAAAATATGAGGACTAATCCCTGCAAGGGAATACAAAACACATGATTCAGCCAGATAGGAAGTAGTAAGATGGAGGCCTCAGTCAAAAGTAATGTCTCAATTTTTTTTTGAGTGGGCCTCTGTGTGGATTTTCACTTCGACATGAAGGAGCCGTGCACCAACCTGGTTTCTTTTTGAGTTTCAAAAAGAAAATCTTGGAGCGTGAATTTCTTTTTGAAAATAAAAAAGATAATGCCCCCATCGGCATGAGAGTCATCTCCAAAGGCGAGGGGGCATTTTTTGTTTTTTTACTGTCCCTCACCACCAGGGTTTGCTTGGCGGAGAAGACAGTAAAACATGGGTATATGTCTTCCCATAGTAATTGGGCGGAACAACATGCAACTGTTCCAAAAATATCGGCCCGTTGGGTCCGGAACAACGTGCAGGCAATTCTCCAATGGCCTGAGAAGTTTGGCTACGGTGGTGGCAGATTAGTCAAAGCTAAAACCAAACTATGGTCCGCCCAGATATAAACAGGGTGGGTGGACCACTATGTCGGTGGGGAGGGACCTTCGCAGTGCTTAATTTGTAAAATATGAAGTGCAGGTGCTCACAGTCTTTAACGAGGCGACAACCACTTCCCGAGTTCGTCCCACTCCCTCCAGTGGCCCAAACCACTTCCCTTTATTGGCTCCACCCACACCAACAAGCCTCAACACATCAGAGTCACCTCCTCACTTATTGAGTTCTGCAAGAAGATGAAGGGCTGGCTCTTCACAAAAGCAACTCAGGCACCTCACACCTACACACCTGCCCAAATCCCTGGATACCCTCCTGGGTGATTAGTGTGCTATACAAATCAATATAACATAATATAACATATTGGAAGGCTATGACAAAAACTTAAAAGTGAACTCAAATTAGAGAAAGGTAATTTGAGGCAGCTTTGCAAACAAAAGAAAATGTGCTTGCACTGCGCTGTTTAAAAGAAAGAAAAGAATGAAGGAAGGAAAACATTAAAGAAGGCAGTAATAAATGCAGGCATGAAGAGAAGCACTGGAGTAAGGAAATAAATAAGTAATGGATGAAAGAAGGAGGAAATAAGAAAAGAATGTGAAAGGAAGAAATGAAGGGATAGAGGGAGAAACACATCATGTATGTTTGTAAAGCACATATTCACCAGAGGGGGCCTTGACACCAAATTAAAAATGTTGTTACCCAGCTCAATGGCACTAATTGTATCTAAAGATAAAAGACTGAGTGGCCACACCAAGATTTCAATGTATGACCCAGAGATAGAACATAGATTCCTGGAGCAGATATAAACATATATGCAAGAAGGAAAAAATTAAAAGGGAGAGTGAGTTAGGAGGAGAGGTCTAAAAGCAAAGATAGATGCAGTAGACAATGTGAAGAGAAATGTGGAAAGCAGAGATTGGATTTGCAAGATTGGAGTGGAACATGATGCGAAGGAAAAGTGAAAAGAGGAGAAAGGCAAGGGAAGAAAAGCGAACAGTGGGGAGCGTGTGAGAGCAGAGTGGAAGGGAAAGATGGAAAAGTGAACAATGAAAAGCATTTAATGAGGGGAGGTGGCGATTTAGAGAAAATGCAGTTGTAGGGCAGAAAGTGAAGTAAGATTGGAGAAAAGTGAAGGAGTGAGGTGTGAAGGGCAGGAAGAAAAAAAGCAGATACTGCTTTATTAAATATACAGTCATTAATTATGTAAGTTGAGAGGTGACAGGAGTGTATCATTCTTGGCCTGTCTCATCAATGCACAGTAGTGTTGTCCAAGACACACAATAGCGATTATTTAACTGTGTAAAAGTTTTATGCCATAAAAAGATGTTTTGTTACGTTACAATAGGTATTCCTGATAAAACATAATAAAGTGTCACTTATACCATTGGGGTTTCGCCTTGATGGAGAACCACACTCTCATGCTTCAAACAAATAGTTCTATTACATGATCAGATTATAAATCTCAAAATCCCACTGCCGCCTATTTTCAAATGAAGTCAGACATTCAACTCCATTCAGACAGGCTTCCACACATACTTTTTAACTAATAAAGCACGAAATTCAACTGAGTCTGCCACCTGTGCTATATGAGGATTGTAATTTATGATCAGTGTGTAACAAAAGGACGTCTGTGACAAAACACAGAAACCCACTGAGCTATCCACATTATATAGTTCTGTCATCTGCATGGTACATGTTCTACATTACCCCTCTGTGCTACAGTCAAAACTTCAACTAGACAAAAGTCTGATCTCTCTCCAACAGGGACATAAGGCTGTAAGTATTCAGCAGGGGTTTACAGGACATGGGTCTTTGGAGGTGAATAGAAGGTGTGGGGCAATAGAGCTCAGCAGGCCTGTGGGGGTGGGGGAGGTACAGAGCACCCAACACAGCCTATCCCCTCTGATAGAATGTTTTGAATCAATGCTACTTTTCTCCAGGTCAAAGCTGAGAAATTCCCTGTGTATCCTCTCTCTGGTTAGGGGGTAATTGAGAAAGCCTCCTGGTTTGAGTGGCCAAGACTGAGAAGGGCTTTGTGGTCTCAAGAGCGAACTCAAAGTATGGATACTCAGGGCCCCGTGCATGCTTTAATACAAAGCGATGGGTGGGAGGGGTGCTCTGATAGTGAAAGAGGGAGTCAAGGGGTACTGTAACAGGAGTGAGCGAGTGTTGTTGCAGGGAGGCGCATTGTGAAACAGAGGGGAAGGGGACTGTAAGCAGAGGGGCACTGAGATACAGGTGAGAAAGGCACTGTGGAGAGACAGGCACTGGGATAGTGGGAGAAGGCGACTGTGGAGAGAGGAGCACTGTCGGAGGTAGCAGTGGGGCACAGTCACAGTGGCAGGGATGGGAGGTGTTCTTCAAGGTGCGTGTGGCTGCAACAATGCCCATTGCAGAAGGGAGAGGACGGGTCTTATAGAGACAAGATGGTACTGGGACAGGTAGGAGCATGGTACTAATACACTGACTGACAGGAAAAATGTTTTCAATTTTAACCCACCCTCAGCTGCTTCCCGTATTTTGTTATTATGCTGGAAGGTCTTGCCTGGGCTCCTGAGGCAGGCAACTACTGGGCAGTTTCCTGCGGGTACTACTATGCAGGAATTTATTGATGGTGTCCCACGGCCAAGCACTATTCTGTCATCTGTAGGATAACAGTTGTGACATTATTAAAATAACGCACACACAACTTACCTAACCTTGCAGCTTTGGCTACACTGGAAAGCGCAGACTGCTGGGTAGCGCAGCTGAAATTATACTCCCAGTTCATCGTTCGTGCAGTTTATACTGCACATGACACAACACACCTGCCGTTCCCCCATGCTGAATACCAGGCACTGGTGCGCGCAAAAGCAAGCACACTAGCAGCATCCAGCAAATCTGAACGTACAGATGCACAAGCCTTGCTCAAGGCTCGGGCTTTTAAATGGCCTGTGCACAGTGCTGGTTGTGCATGGGAGACAAATTCAATAGACCCGGCCCTGAGAAATAGGTGCCGGTGCTTAGCACCTGAAAGCACCTGCACAAATTAAGCACTGGACCTTCGTCACTATTGCAATGCGGTTCCCTCTCTACCAACATATAAATCAGACCCTAAGTCATCATTTGCCAAGCTATAAATGACACAGGGAAGGAAATGTCATGTAAAAAAGGAAAGAACAAACTCTTACATCTAGGCCTGTTTACAAAGACATCTTATCATTTAGTCAGCATGTGCTAGCTGTGCCTTTTTTTTTTTAATTTTTTAAAACCTTTATTGTGCAGTATCAGCAAACAAATACGGGCCCACAACCATCAGGCCGGCCTCAACATCATGTTAAGCACTTTTGCAAGCTATGCGGCGACTCAGTAGCACCTCAATACAAAATGACAATCAATCTGGGTTACACTGGATATCTTCGTACTACCGAGGAACAGGAGAGAGGAAGGTTAATTTTTTAAAAATTTTAAAGTATTTTTTAAAATATAGAAACTAATAAGGATCAGAGTCCATACCGTCCACCTAAGACATGAGTGGGCAACGTTTATCAGATGAAACCCAACAAGCAAAAAAAAAACCCCTAATCAAAGTAGCGGCATAAGGATACATACAAAAGGATTAACAATCACGAATTATGTTGCATGCCGGTCGCTACCCACCTCGTACCGAACCAACCTACTGACCCAAAGACAGAAATAAGAAGAGAAAAGAGTTTAAGAAAAGAGAAAAAAAATTAAGGCCCATAGAAACTGAAACGGACAAAATAACCCCCCCCCCCTACACACATGCAGAGGCTACGGCCTACCCCCCCCCTAGCAGTGTGCCTGTCGCCCAAAAAAGAGTACCCGAAATATAGACACAGAAAGAAAAGGAAGAAAAGAAAAAGGAATCATATAAAACCGGAGGAGGGCCAAACATATGTGCTCCCGGTCTCCCCAGCCACGCATTTAACCTCCACCCCATGAGCAAGAGTCAACAATAGCAAGCAGCAGTTACAGCATTGAATGGGGAGAGTCATCACATATTGCACAGCCGAATGTGTCGTAGAAACGTTCCAACCCGAGTCTCCGCCAGCCAATCAGCCACCAATCATGAAAAAATCCCTCAGCCCTGGCCTGTTCGTAGAAGTCCCCCTAAACATGGCCCCCGAGGAGAGCCCGCCCCAACCAGAACAAAGGAACAAAATGGCCACACTTGGCAGAGAAGAGGCGTGTGAAAACAAAATGGACGTCGCCTGTCACCAATAGATCCATAGTCCCAAAAGATGAGTGTAGGAGAGTAGGGTCTGCAATCCTATGATCACCCAGATTTTTTGCTTTTGTTTCACTGGTTTACGACTTTCTCTGGCTGTGGGCCTGCCAATCAGACCCACAGCCTGGCTGTTCTCTTTCTAAATTACCTCATGTACCCTAGGTGCATCTACCAATTGGTACTGGGCCACCTTATCAGACCCTGTAACTCAGGGCATAGGTGTACCCAGGGCTGCCAGGGGCTGCAGCATGTATTATGCCACCCCTGGCTGGCCTCCTAAATTTGACACAACTGGCTGCATGACAGCTGGGGCAAAGTCGTGTAATCACCCTTTGCTGTAGGTGTAGTATACCTAACCCTAAAATGGACACACAGATTCCTATCAGTCACTCCTATGGCAGGCCTTGACAATCCTGAAGGCAGAGTGCTTGGAATCGTGTGAGATGGTGCTCTGGCATGAGCTGAGCCTGTCTGCAGCTTGCGGAATCAAGTCCTAATAGCTGTTCCATGATATCGCATACCATATACTCTTAAGTGCATTATAATCCTCGCGGTTAAATGCTATCTTTGGTATTGCTTTATCAAAACATGTCGAGTAAGGTGTCATACGAATTGGAATACTAACCCCTCGCCAATTCTGGCGACGGGGTTAGCATTCCACCCTTCTAGAGGGACACGACATGTATGTAACTGTGAACCCCGGTTAAAGTTAACTGAAGCCTCAGCTCCACAAAATGGATGCTGCCACCACAGACACGAGTCTGACCTCCTGCTGCTGGGAGTCCTTCCAGCGAGGGAGGCCTGGACAAAGGGTTTCCTGTCCGGGGCGGTGCTAGCACCGTCCCAGACATGGTTTTGTGTATCCTGGGTAGGCAGGGCTTTTCAGGAAGGTGACTGCTGAGTGGCACCCCGGTGCTCACTACGCATAGGCCAGTCAGAACCAGTTCCAGGGGCACACCAGCCCCTGGCCTGGGGAAGTCCGGCAGGGGAGAGGGGTGTAACCACCCCCCTCCTGGTCCCACCCATAGGCAGGACCTAGTCACCGGGTCAGCCCCCTTTTTTAGTATAAAGATAGGAGCGGGCCCCCTGTTCAAATTAGATCATCTTTGGAATCAAGATACCACTTTCTTCGAAAGGACTTCACGATTTCTTCTTCAAGATTCTCCCTTGTGGCTAAGGAGTAGTCACCCTGCATCAAGCGGGCACCATCCTAAAGAACACTGCGGTCTGCTGCAAGTCCTTCATCACGAATCCGACGACCCAGCTCGACGAGACCCGGCTTCCCTGGCACCTCTGACCTCTACTCACCTCTACAGCCAAGCTGAGAACCGTGAGTTCGACGAGACCTCGAGGGACCGACGATCGCCAAGACTGCACGACATCTTTACTGCAAGCCCACCGTGTCCTCCACTGGTGAGTGCTTTGGGGTCCGAGAAGCCCTGACCCTGCGCAGCTCCAGCACCCAAGGTCAGCCTCCCTGCATCTCCACGATCTGCGTGGGGCCCTTCTGCTGTTTGCTGTGCACCGCGTTGTTTGGTTACTAGCCGGCTGGCTTGTGGCCTTCTGAACGACGCCCAACGACTTCACGACTGCTGGTCTGGTTGCTCCAGACTGGCCCTTGCTTCCTTCTTCAAGAGAGGCACCCCGGACCCTCCTGGTCCACTCCAGACGCCATTTTAGGTCCACCGCGTGGGCTTGAATTTGCCAAGGCTTTGTTGCCCAATCCTGGGTCCAGCGACGCCGACAGCTTCTATCTTCGTGGGACAGCTCGATCCTCCATCCTGGTCGCGGACAACGCCTCCTGGTCCGTGAGATCTTCGAGCTCAAGCGTCACCCACTCACCTTGTCGAGGTGGCTACCATCCGGTGCCCTCCTGGTGCCCACTGACTACTGGCTAGTAGTCTCGAACTTGGTCCCCTCTGCTTTTAGGTGTCATCTATCTTCGAGATCCAGGCTTGGATCCAACTGAACTTTCTTCACTGGTCACCGGCCAGCATCTTTTCTTCCGGCCCCTGGTCCGTCTACGAGGATTCCCGACGTCTTTTCAGACCTATGCAGCTGCAGCCCCTGGGCTAGGTAACTTCGGCATTTCGGTGCCCCAGCATAGCCTCACTATCCAAGGGTCAGAATCTACTTTCGTTTTCTCCCTACCAGGTCGGGTTCGCCCGAGAACACTAACTTTCTACTTCCTAGCTACCATAGACTTTTGTCCGCATCTCGCGTGAGAGTGCACACACTGCACCCGAGTCCCCTAGGCCTCCTAGAAGTAATCTAACGATTCCCTAGTCAAGTCCTAGCGATTCCAAAAGCTATTAGTACTGTACTTACCTGCTAGGAATTTCACATTCCACTTTCAGAGTATATGGTTTTCCGTGCCCCTCGGGCATTTGTATATACTGTGCTAACTTAAGTATTTTTGTAAGAGTTTTGGTTTGTGCTTAGTACCCTGTCCTCATAAAGAGTACAGGGCTGTTGTGATCTTTAATAAATAACTGTTTATTTTCATAACACTTGTGTGGTGTCCTTTCACTTGGTGTTCAAGGGGTATATGTGTGGTAAACAGCTGGCTTAACACGCCCTCTCGAGTCTTTAGCCTTAGACTGCTCGTATCCATGCTACTAGGATAGCTGGTCTATAAGGTTGACTTACAACCAATCATCAATAAGGGTTGCTGGACTGATACATAGTGTTCACTAGAATAGTGAGCACTGCATATCAGGCCACCTTCTCACATTGGTGAGCAGCGGTTGGGATTTGAGCTTGCTGTTGTTTTACCACACGTATCCTAAGAATATCTTGTTGAAAGATCACATAAGTACTTCAGGTACATATAACTAAAGCTTAGAATACTCTGAGTTCTACTGAACCAGCTGTTGCAGCTCCTCAAGGCTTAGCACACCTTGGCTGCAACTCTTAGCAAGGGATCAGTAGGTAAACACATAGTGTAGGTAGGTGCATCACTTACACCACACTAGAAACAGTATGTCGGACAAAGGAGGAAACTCTGAGTCTCCCCTTGTGTCAGTTGACCCTCCACAGGTCATCCCTTCAAGATATACTGTGCTTAGCTTCCATGAGTTACGACAAGTATGTACCTCTAGGAAGATTAAGCAAGGGGCTAACCCCACCACCTCCTTTCTGATTGGTCTCCTAGAGACCTATGATGCCAGAAAGGCTGAGAAACTTCTTAGCCCTTCTAATCCAGAAGGAGGCATGCCTCCCCTTGAGGGAACCAGAGGAGACCCTGACCTCATCCACCTCTCAACTGAGAATGAAGATGTAGAGGATGATGAGGATGAGGATCCCTCTGGGGATGAGGCAGATAAGGGACAGGTAGAAGTCGTAAGACTAAGCAGGTCCAACTTAAGCAAACATGACAGTGGTACTGGGGGACTCCTGGGGCCACTATCAGGTCAGCTTAACATTGGGAATGGACGAGCCAGATCTCTGTCAAGAGGCTCTGGCAGATCCCTTCAAACCAATGGCTCTCACAACTCTTCTCAAAGAGGGATGACTTCCCCTCAGAGGAGAGTGTATGAAGCTAAAGAAAGGGCAGCCAATCTGAGGATTGAAAGGGAAGAACTTGCCCTGGCCAAAGAAAGGCTTGCCTTTGCTAGAGAGCAACAGTTAAGTGGGGCAGTCCCCACTGGTGGCAGCATTGTACCTAGCAATAGGGAAAGGAGTTTTGATACAAAACACCTTGGTAAGATAGTGCCCCCCTTTAAACAAGGGGATGACATCCACAAATGGATTACTGCTTTGGAGAGGGCCTGCACTGTGCAAGGTGTTCCCCCAAGTCAGTGGGCAGCTATCTTGTGGCTCTCCTTTGAAGGTAAAGGAAGAGACAAGCTCCTCACCACAAGGGTAGAGGATGCTAATGATTACCAAGTCTTGAAAAATGCACTGGTTGATGGGTTTGGCCTAACCACTGAGCAGTACAGGGTGCTGTTCAGGGATACCCAGAAAACTCAGTCTCAAGATTGGGCTGACTTTGTAGATTGTGCCACTAAGGCTTTTGAGGGCTGGTTGCTGGGCAGTAAGGTTACTGATTATAAAGGATTGTACAATTTGATGATGAGAGAACAAATTTTAAACAATTGTCAGAACCAGTTGTTGCATCAGCATCTTGTTGACTCAGATCTGACCTCTCCCCAAGAATTGGGAAAGAAGGCAGACAGATGGGTTAGAACAAGAGTTAAACAGAACCAGGGCCAGAATCAAGGTGGTCAGAAGAAAGCAGACCAGAAGGGTAAAGATTCTAAGGGGGAACAAAATGACCAGAAGTCTTCGACAGGTCCCCAACAACCCAAAGAGGGTGGGGTCAGGCTCCCCAAAAGAAGAAAGAAGGCCAATCTAAAAGGTGGTGCCAATACTGTAAAAGTAAAACTCACTGGTTTAGTGAGTGCACCAAGAAAGGAGGAGGGCAGACTCCTGCCACTGCAGCCCCTAAGGCACCTGTGCCCCCTAGTACAGCCAGCAGTGGTAGTGCACCTCCCAAGGGTTTAGTAGGGTTAACCCTGGGTTCTGAGGGGAGTGACAACTTAGTTGGAACTCTTACTCAGGCTGTCCTTGTCAGTACAGGGGATATGGATATGTCCCCTGACATCAGTCCCAATACTTTGGGCAAATACAGACAGACACCTTTCATTAATGGAAAAATGGCTCAGGCCTATAGGGACACTTGTGCCAGTGTCACAATGGTGACACCTAGCTTTGTGGACCCTGGACAGATCATGCCAGGTACAGAATTCCTGGTGACCAATGCAAGCAATGTCACTACCAATCACAGTATGGCAATTGTAGCTTTCTCCTGGGGAGGGGTAACTGGCCAAAAGAAGGTTGTAGTTAGTTCAGACCTCCCAGTGGATTGTTTGTTGGGCAATGATTTGGAGTCATCACAATGGTCAGAAGTGGAGCAGAGGACTCATCTGGAAATGTTAGGCTTGCCAGCACATGTGTTTGCTGTGACCAGGTCACAGGCCAGAAAATGCCCCACTGAACAGGTGCTGGATCCTGGAACAATAGACCAGACACCTTCCAAGAAAAAGAGCAGTAGGGTTAAGGCTGTGCCTTCCCCCTTGCCCCAGGTTGTGGATCAAGTCTCAGAGGAGGCTGACCTACAGGAATTGAGGAAAACTGAGCCTAGAGAGTTTGAACTTGATCAAGTTGAATTCTTGGGTTCAGGGGGACCCTCAAGGGAAGACCTGGGGAAGGACCAGTTAGACTGCCCTTCTCTTGAACCCCTCAGACAGCAGGCTGCTGCTGAGGCTGCTGGGAACGCCACAGGTACCCACAAGGTATACTGGGAAGATGGACTCCTGTACACTGAGTCAAGAGACCCCAAGCCTGGCATGACCAGGAGGCTGGTTGTACCCTTGTCTCAGAGAGGTTTCCTACTTACCTTGGCCCATGAGATTCCCTTAGCAGGTCACTTAGGCCAGACAAAGACTTGGGACAGGCTTGTCTCACACTTTCACTGGCCTCACATGAATGAGGATACCAAGGAGTTTTGTCGCTCCTGTGTCACTTGCCAAGCCAGTGGTAAGTCAGGTGGCACAACAAAGGCCCCCCTTATACCAATGCCTGTGGTGGGGGTGCCCTTTGAAAGAGTGGGGATTGACATTGTTGGTCCAATGGAACCCCAGACAGCATCAGGGCACAAGTTTATACTGGTGGTAGTGGATCATGCCACCAGGTATCCTGAAGCTATTCCACTTAGGACCACCACAGCACCTGTGGTGGCAAGGGCCCTAGTTGGAGTGTTCTCCAGAGTGGGCTTCCCTAAGGAGGTTGTCTCTGACAGAGGTGCAAACTTCATGTCAAGCTACTTAACTGCTATGTGGAAGGAGTGTGGTGTCAATTACAAATTCACTACACCCTATCACCCACAATGCAATGGGCTTGTTGAAAGGTTCAACAGGACCCTAAAAGGGATGATTCATGGACTACCTGAAACACTCAGGCGTAGATGGGATGTCCTGATGCCCTGCCTTCTGTTTGCTTACAGAGAGGTCCCACAAAAGGGGGTTGGCTACAGCCCTTTTGAACTTTTGTATGGGCATCCTGTGAGAGGCCCCTTGTGTTTGGTGAAGGAAGGATGGGAGAGACCTCTCAAAAAGCCTGCAACCAACATAATGGACTATGTACTTGGTCTCCGCTCCAGGATGGCTGAGTATATGGAGAAGGCATCTGAAAACCTTAAGGCCAGTCAAGAACTTCAAAAAGCTTGGCATGACCAAAAGGCTGTCCTGACTGTTTACCAGCCTGGACAGAAGGTGTGGGTGTTGGAGCCAGTGGCCCCAGCAGCACTCAAAGACAAATGGTCTGGGCCCCACACAATTCTTGAGCAAAAGGGAGAGGTCACCTACCTGGTGGACCTTGGAACTCCCAGGAGTCCCCACAGGGTACTCCATGTCAACAGGCTCAAAGCATATGTCGACAGGAAGGACATGAGCTTGCTCATGGCCATAGATGAGGGACAGGAGGAAGAGAGTGACCCTCTCCCAGACCTGCTCACTCAGAATCCTGATGATGGGTCAGTAGATGGTGTTGTCTTTTGCGGCAGCCTCTCTGAGCATCAGCAGAAAGACTGTAAACAGGTTCTTCAGTCTTTCAGACATATGTTCTCTCTGACACCCAGTCAGACCAATTGGTGCACCCATGAGGTTGACACTGGTGACAGCCTGCCAGTCAAGAGTAAAATCTACAGGCAGCCTGGTCATGTTAGAGACTGCATAAAAACTGAAGTGCAGAAAATGTTGGAATTGGGAGTCATTGAACCCTCAGATAGCCCTTGGGCTAGTCCAGTAGTTCTAGTGCCAAAGCCTCACACCCAAGATGGTAAGAGAGAGATGAGGTTTTGCGTAGACTACAGGGGTCTCAATGCAGTCACTAAGACTGATGCCCATCCAATACCAAGGGCAGATGAACTTATAGATAGATTGGCTTCTGCCAACTACTTAAGTACATTTGACTTAACAGCTGGGTATTGGCAAATCAGGTTAGCTGAGGATGCCAAGCCCAAGACAGCATTTTCAACCCCTGGTGGGCATTATCAATTTGTGGTAATGCCCTTTGGTCTGAAAAATGCACCTGCCACCTTCCAAAGGTTGGTGAATCAAGTCCTTACTGGGCTGGATGACTTCTGTGCAGCATATCTAGATGATATTGCTGTCTTTAGCTCCACCTGGGAGGATCACCTGGTCCACCTGAGGAAAGTGTTAGAGGCTCTGCAAGCAGCAGGCCTCACTATCAAGGCCACCAAGTGCCAGATAGGGCAGACACAGGTTGTATACCTGGGCCACCTTGTAGGTGGAGGCCAGGTTCAGCCACTGGAGAGCAAAATACAGTCAATCAGGGACTGGGCTCCTCCAACCACCCAGACTCAGGTTCGAGCTTTCTTGGGCCTGACTGGATACTACAGAAAGTTTGTCAGGAACTATGGTTCCATGGTGACACCATTAAATGAACTGACAAGTAAGAAAATGCCAAAAAAGGTTCAGTGGACAGCAGGCTGTCAAAAAGCATTCGATGACCTAAAGCAGGCCATGTGCACAGCACCTATCCTTAAGAGTCCAGACTACTCCAAACCATTCATTGTCCAAACAGATGCTTCTGAGTTGGGTGTGGGAGCTGTTCTTTCTCAACTGAATTTTGATGGTCAGGATCAGCCCATTGCTTTTATAAGCAGAAGGCTGACCCCCAGAGAGAAGAATTGGTCAGCTATTGAGAGGGAGGCCTTTGCTGTGGTTTGGGCCCTGAAGAAGCTGAGGCCATACTTGTTTGGCACTCACTTCAAGATTCAGACCGACCATAAGCCCCTCTTGTGGCTAAATCAGATGAAGGGTGAAAACCCCAAACTGCTTAGGTGGTCCATTTCCCTACAGGGGATGGACTTTACAGTGGAACATAGACCTGGTACTGATCATGGCAATGCCGAAGGGCTCTCCAGATATTTCCACTTAGAACAAGAAGACTCACCTGGTCAAGGTTAGCTTATTGTCCCAAAGTTTGGGGGGGGGGGTCACATGTAGGAGAGTAGGGTCTGCAATCCTATGATCACCCAGATTTTTTGCTTTTGTTTCACTGGTTTACGACTTTCTCTGGCTGTGGGCCTGCCAATCAGACCCACAGCCTGGCTGTTCTCTTTCTAAATTACCTCATGTACCCTAGGTGCATCTACCAATTGGTACTGGGCCACCTTATCAGACCCTGTAACTCAGGGCATAGGTGTACCCAGGGCTGCCAGGGGCTGCAGCATGTATTATGCCACCCCTGGCTGGCCTCCTAAATTTGACACAACTGGCTGCATGACAGCTGGGGCAAAGTCGTGTAATCACCCTTTGCTGTAGGTGTAGTATACCTAACCCTAAAATGGACACACAGATTCCTATCAGTCACTCCTATGGCAGGCCTTGACAATCCTGAAGGCAGAGTGCTTGGAATCGTGTGAGATGGTGCTCTGGCATGAGCTGAGCCTGTCTGCAGCTTGCGGAATCAAGTCCTAATAGCTGTTCCATGATATTGCATACCATATACTCTTAAGTGCATTATAATCCTCGCGGTTAAATGCTATCTTTGGTATTGCTTTATCAAAACATGTCGAGTAAGGTGTCATACGAATTGGAATACTAACCCCTCGCCAATTCTGGCGACGGGGTTAGCATTCCACCCTTCTAGAGGGACACGACATGTATGTAACTGTGAACCCCGGTTAAAGTTAACTGAAGCCTCAGCTCCACAAAATGGATGCTGCCACCACAGACACGAGTCTGACCTCCTGCTTCTGGGAGTCCTTCCAGCGAGGGAGGCCTGGACAAAGGGTTTCCTGTCCGGGGCGGTGCTAGCACCGTCCCAGACATGGTTTTGTGTATCCTGGGTAGGCAGGGCTTTTCAGGAAGGTGACTGCTGAGTGGCACCCCGGTGCTCACTACGCATAGGCCAGTCAGAACCAGTTCCAGGGGCACACCAGCCCCTGGCCTGGGGAAGTCCGGCAGGGGAGAGGGGTGTAACCACCCCCCTCCTGGTCCCACCCATAGGCAGGACCTAGTCACCGGGTCAGCCCCCTTTTTTAGTATAAAGATAGGAGCGGGCCCCCTGTTCAAATTAGATCATCTTTGGAATCAAGATACCACTTTCTTCGAAAGGACTTCACGATTTCTTCTTCAAGATTCTCCCTTGTGGCTAAGGAGTAGTCACCCTGCATCAAGCGGGCACCATCCTAAAGAACACTGCGGTCTGCTGCAAGTCCTTCATCACGAATCCGACGACCCAGCTCGACGAGACCCGGCTTCCCTGGCACCTCTGACCTCTACTCACCTCTACAGCCAAGCTGAGAACCGTGAGTGCGACGAGACCTCGAGGGACCGACGATCGCCAAGACTGCACGACATCTTTACTGCAAGCCCACCGTGTCCTCCACTGGTGAGTGCTTTGGGGTCCGAGAAGCCCCGACCCTGCGCAGCTCCAGCACCCAAGGTCAGCCTCCCTGCATCTCCACGATCTGCGTGGGGCCCTTCTGCTGTTTGCTGTGCACCGCGTTGTTTGGTTACTAGCCGGCTGGCTTGTGGCCTTCTGAACGACGCCCAACGACTTCACGACTGCTGGTCTGGTTGCTCCAGACTGGCCCTTGCTTCCTTCTTCAAGAGAGGCACCCCGGACCCTCCTGGTCCACTCCAGACGCCATTTTAGGTCCACCGCGTGGGCTTGAATTTGCCAAGGCTTTGTTGCCCAATCCTGGGTCCAGCGACGCCGACAGCTTCTATCTTCGTGGGACAGCTCGATCCTCCATCCTGGTCGCGGACAACGCCTCCTGGTCCGTGAGATCTTCGAGCTCAAGCGTCACCCACTCACCTTGTCGAGGTGGCTACCATCCGGTGCCCTCCTGGTGCCCACTGACTACTGGCTAGTAGTCTCGAACTTGGTCCCCTCTGCTTTCAGGTGTCATCTATCTTCGAGATCCAGGCTTGGATCCAACTGAACTTTCTTCACTGGTCACCGGCCAGCATCTTTTCTTCCGGCCCCTGGTCCGTCTACGAGGATTCCCGACGTCTTTTCAGACCTATGCAGCTGCAGCCCCTGGGCTAGGTAACTTCGGCATTTCGGTGCCCCAGCATAGCCTCACTATCCAAGGGTCAGAATCTACTTTCGTTTTCTCCCTACCAGGTCGGGTTCGCCCGAGAACACTAACTTTCTACTTCCTAGCTACCATAGACTTTTGTCCGCATCTCGCGTGAGAGTGCACACACTGCACCCGAGTCCCCTAGGCCTCCTAGAAGTAATCTAACGATTCCCTAGTCAAGTCCTAGCGATTCCAAAAGCTATTAGTACTGTACTTACCTGCTAGGAATTTCACATTCCACTTTCAGAGTATATGGTTTTCCGTGCCCCTCGGGCATTTGTATATACTGTGCTAACTTAAGTATTTTTGTAAGAGTTTTGGTTTGTGCTTAGTACCCTGTCCTCATAAAGAGTACAGGGCTGTTGTGATCTTTAATAAATAACTGTTTATTTTCATAACACTTGTGTGGTGTCCTTTCACTTGGTGTTCAAGGGGTATATGTGTGGTAAACAGCTGGCTTAACACGCCCTCTCGAGTCTTTAGCCTTAGACTGCTCGTATCCATGCTACTAGGATAGCTGGTCTATAAGGTTGACTTACAACCAATCATCAATAAGGGTTGCTGGACTGATACATAGTGTTCACTAGAATAGTGAGCACTGCATATCAGGCCACCTTCTCACAATGAGCGCACCCAGGTTCGCCCGATGATACGCTTTCCACTGCAGACAGAGCAAGGCTTGCGAGGCGGAGGCAACCAAGGGGGCCAGTAGCTGCAAAAGCGGCGTTCGAGACAATAGTAGCGACAACATGGGTGAAGTCTCAATCTTCGGCTGAGAGAGAAACACTGTAGCGCAGCTGAAGCTGGCGGACGACAGTCCGCAGCCACTAACACAGCCAGGGATAGTCCGCTCCTCTCTGCACTCGTGTGGTAACCGGCAAAGGCAAATCAACACATCGCTGGGAGCAGGCCAGTCGTGCTCGCCCCAGTGTGAGCGCGACATCGTCAAGCTTCTTACCCAGCTCTCGGGAGCCTTCTCGCCATTCAGATCGATCGTAAGTCAGCGAGAGCAGCAAGAATGGCACCACAGGTTAGCGCAGGCTGCAGTTCCAACAGCTCCTCATCACGAGATGATACGCGCAATCCAGCACACAGCTCAGCACTAGGCAGGGTAACACAGTCTTGAGGCGAGGTAATACTCGCCTTGCCATTCAGGGAGCCAGGAGCCATTTCCACCTCGTCGGGGGGATCACGATAAAATGGGGGCGAAAGCGGCACTGGAAGGCTGCAGTCCGAGCTACTGATATTGACATGACACACTACTAATGAGCGTCCCTCGGCGACAGCCATCCCTTCTTCGGCTCAAGGCGGGGGCAAATTCGAAGGTGGTCCGCAAATGCTGGGCAAGCTCCAAAATGGGGTCGGCACAGCTCACCTCCAGCGTTCCACAAAGGAGAAGTAGTCTCATTGAGCTCCCACCTCGCAGATGTGATCAATTCGCGTGTGGCGAGAAACCATGCTACAGCGAAAAGGATCTTTTCGGTTTCCCCTTGCGGCAGGCAGTGTGTCTCAAAGTACCAGCTCCACCCCGGCTCGACTGGCCGATGTTGTTCCAGCAGCATCCAGCGGCGTATGACAACACGGGTCCCGGCTCCAGGGCTATGGAGGCCGCCAAACAACTTCGTCAATAACTCCGGCTACCAGGCAGGCAGAGACCTCGGAGGAACGCGAGCAATGACAGCGCGCTTACACCGGCGTCCCGCTGCAGCACAATCACAGGATGGGGGTCAGGAAGTCGGTGCGGGACTCGAGGGCTTGCGGAGCCGGGAGCCTACGCGTCTGATCCGATCGCCATCTTGGCTCCTCCCCCCTAGCTGTGCCTTTTTGATGTTGGTGAGTGAAATTGTTGGACTTTGTTTCTGTAAATTTCAGAAACGTTTTACTTCACAGTGATTGCAAACTTCATCAAGGTAGAAAACTTTAAAAATAAAGCAGATTAAAACTGATTGCAAGATTAAGGATGTCATTTAAGGCATGGTGGTTGGTTTATTGGTCCACCAGGGCACTGGAGGGATGTACTTCGCTCCCGTGGTAGAAGACTAATTGTCATTCTTAGAGGTCGGCACCAGGTACGCAGACATCTCTGTATTGAGTGGGTGCATGTTTAATTTGCCAGGTCAGCAAAGTTTCTTGTAGCTGAGAAACTAAAAAAAGACATGCCCCTGGCACCCTGGGAGTTTCCTCCTCGTGAGGTTGGGAGATGGGTTATCAGCCATGTGTATCAGAGTATCTCACATGGCAAACTCTAAATGAGCCTTAGGTTTTGCCAGAAAAAAGTACTTTAATTGGAAAAACTGTACTGCACAAACTTATTTTGCAGAAAATCTCACCTGAAGGGAAAGCTGTGTGCAAATTAGAAGCTGTACAGCTTCACAAACGTCAAAATGTGTAATTTATACACAACTTTGAAAGTGGAATGCTAATTCTGCACTCCCCTATTATCAGGGACCGATGGCACGAGCAATATTGTAAGCAGTAGTCACTTGTCATAGTTCCTTACCTTCACAATTAGGAAAAGAATGGCGCCCTGGTCTACAGCGATCACACTGAGGACCTTCAGCCTCGGAGCGACAAAGGCATTTTCCCTCTTGATTGCACACATCAGGGAGAACCCCATAAGGGCTACAGTCACACCCTGCATAAACCAGGAGATTAGCAGACAGGTCAATAAAACATGCCGCTTTCACTAGCATAGTTCTAAGCCAATAATGTTAAAATATAAAAATATGCTATTGTAAACATCACTAAATAAAGTAACGCAAAATTCCATATCTAAAATCAGTGTTGTTGGCAGTGAATGTGTAAAAACATTCAAATAGTTCTTTTAAATGTTGAATCATTTGACTTAAATATGTAACTCACGCTTTGAACCTTAGGGCACACCCCCATATAGTTCTTAGTTAGGAACACTTTCTTTTTATTTTCTATACAAACAAAACCTAAACTATACAAACATTAGAAATTTTAAGGTTGTAGTTATGCCTAAAAATGTATAATTTATGTACCACCTCCTAATTAATATAACCTGAGCACCTCCGTTCACAGCGTTGTCAACTCCCTAGCCACACTACATTAACTATAACTTGTGCCCTAAAGTAACTATGACTCAGAGTGGAGTAGCGTGGCGTAGAGTGGAGTGATGTACAGTTTAGTGGCATAGACTGGAGAGCTGTAGAATGGAGTAGCATGTCGTACAGTAGAGTATAGTGCCATAGAGTGGAATACTGTAGAGTGAAGTGGCATACAGTGGAGTGGCGTACAGTAGAGTGGAGGAGATTGTAGAACCTTGTTGTGCATAGAGTGCAGTAGAATGGAGTGGCACATTGCAGCATACAATGGAGTAAAGTGTCATAGAGTGGTGTGGCATGTTGAACAATAGAGTGGTGTGGAGTGGAGTGGAATGGACAGGTGTAGCATCGAGTAAACTGTAATAAATTGGAGTAGGGTCTTGTACACTACAGTAGAGTGGTGTGTCATAGAGTCTTGGGAACTGTCGTAGAGTGGAGCAGAGTGTTATACAATGGAGTGTAGAGTCATAGAGTTGAGTAGAGGGTTATGTTTTTCAGGGCATAGAGAGGAGTACAGAGTGGTATAGTGGTACAGACTGTAGTACAGTCTAATAGAATGGTGTTGCATACAGTTGAGATGAGTGCAGTAGAGTGAAGTGTCGTACAGTGGCATAGGGTAAGGTAAAGTGTCATGCAGTGGAATAGAGTGGAGTGGAGTCCAGAGGAGTGGCATAGCATAGACTGGAGCAACGTGTTGTGGAGTAGAGTGGCGTGGAGTAGAATTGACTGGGGTTGCATACAGTGGTGTAAAGTGGAGTGGACTGGCATGTTGTAGAGTGTTGGAAAGTGTAAGAGTGGAGTACAGTGGAGAGCCACAGAGTGGATTACAGTGTTCTACAGCAAAGTGGCATGGAGTAGAGTAGAATGCAGTACAGAATGGTAGAGTGGAGTGGCATAAACTGTTATAGAGTTGAGTGGCATAGAGTAGCATAGAGGAGCGTAGAGCGGAGTGACTTTGAGTGCAGTGGTGGAGTACAGTGGAGTAGTGTCTCTGAGTATAGTATAATAAAGAGGGGTGGAGCAATGGGTTGGAGCCACACACAGGGAAATGCGAAGAGTGTCTTACAGCAGAGTAGAGTGTCGTTTAGTGGTATAGAGAAAAGTTGAACACTGTAGACTCACATTGACAGAAGTGCATTGTTGTATAGTGGAATGCTAAGGAGTAGAGCATAGTGTAGAGTAGAATTGAGGTACATAGACTTTCGTCGAGTACAGTCTGGTTAAGCAGAATACAGTAGATTGCCTTGGAGTGGAGTGAGATGGAATTGTGTGTCGTATACTGGAATAGCGTAGAGAGGAGTGGGTGGTGTAGAGTGGAGTAGCGTAGAGTCAAGTGATGTAGAGTGGAGTTCCATACAGTGAAGCAGTTGACAGTGGAGTGACGTACAGCGAAGTGGTGAGGAGTAGAGTGGCGTAGAGTGGAATAGCATAGAGTGAAGTGGTGCAGAGTAGAACTATGCATAGTGGAATAATGTGGAGTAGGGTGACATAGAGTGGAGTACCGGGCTCTTGGCATACTGCCGAGCTGAGGGCTGATTTCATTGATGGGGACCTGCGTGTGCTGAACGAAATTCATTTTGCTTTGTTTCTTTTGAAGCACACACAGGTCTTCATCAACAAAATTAGCCCCCACCGCAGTGACATCAGCACCCAGATGCTGCCAAAACGCCCGGTAGCCAGTCCGGCCCTGATGGAGTGGAATAGCATATAGTGGAGTGGTGTAGAGTGGAGTGGCACACAGTGGAGTGACATACAGTGGAATAGCGCAGAGTAAGGTGGCGTACAGTAAAATAGCGTAGAGTGGAGTAGTGTTGAGTGGAATGGCGTAGACTGGATTTGCATAGATCAAAGTGGCGTATGTTGTGGTGTACAGTGGAGTGGCGTAATGGTGTGGCGTGGAGTTGGGTAGAGTGCAGTGGCGTAGCGTGGAATAGTTTCAAGTGGAGTGACATAGAGTACAGTTGCGTCTAGTGAAATAGCATACCTTGTATTGGTGTACAGTGGAGAGTGGTACAGTGGAATGGTGCAGAGTGGAGTGTCCTAGAGTGGAGTGAAGTAGAATGGAGGTTTACACAGTAGAATAGCAGAGAGTAGAGTGGCTGGGACTGGAGTGGCATGGAGTGGAATAGTGTATTGTGGAGTGGTGTAGAGTGGAGTAGACTGGAGTGTGGTATTGTGGAGTGGGGCACAGTGGAATGGTGTACAGTGGAGTGGAGTGACATTGAGTGGAATAGTGTACTGAAGAGGGCCGTAGAGTGGAGTGGTGTAGAATGGAACAAGGTGCAATGTAGTGGCATACAGTGGAGTGGCATAGACTGGAGTGGGGTAGATTGAAGTGGTGTACAGTGGAAAAGCATAGATTGGAGTGGCGTAGAGTGGATTGGTGTAGAGGAGAGTGAGCCAGCAAACAAGGAACACCACAGTGGACCAAGCGATTAGCACCTCTACTTCAACAGTCCTATAAAGTGTTCAATGTCATGTGCTGTTAAACCTCCAAGACCTGCTGTGGTTCGGTCTCACTGGATTTCCAGATAAAGCTTTAAAAGAGGCGTAGAGGCAGCAGCATTTATGAAGTAATTCACAAAGGCAAAGTATTCTGAAAATATGTTCTTCTTTTTATTGATCTTTTTGTTTTAGGGGTGCACAGGACAGCCAACGCGTTTCGCTCCACACCTTGGGAGCTTCGTCAGGGCGAAGTCAAATGAGATAGTAGTATACGGGTCCAGGCCAAACAGGCAATATAAGGCTCAGTCAGAATCCAAATAGACTTAGAGTGAACAAAGTCAAGAAAGTCACACGAAAATATGTGCTGGAACTGAGCTCAGTAAGGACCGATTAGCGTTGAATATGGCTCCAAGGCAATTAGAATGTATTGAAGCAACATAAATATGGGGTTCTTGAGCGAATATTGTAGAGACGAGGTCTGTCTTGAAACAACTTGGCAGACCTTAATAAGCTGCCAAGTCCACTCGTTCTCAGGGCGAGTGTTGTACGCAATGAGTCCCCCGTATCAACCGTGTAGAGGAGAGTGGTTTAGAGTGGAATAGTGTACCGTAGTGTGGCATAGAGTGTAGTGGCCTACAGTGGAGTGGTGTAGAGTGGAGTGAGGTACAGTGTAGTTGCGTACAGTAGAAAAGCATAGAGTGGAGTGCAATATAAAATAGTGTAAAGTGGAGTGGCGCAGAGTGGAGTGGCATACAGTGGAATAGCATGCAGTGGAGTGGCCAATAGGGGACTAGCATAGAGTGGACTAGCGTACAGTAGAGAGCTGTACAGTAAAACAGTGCAGAGTGGAGTAGCGTAGAGTGCAGTGGCATTTAGTGGAGTGGCGTAGACTGGAGTTGCATAGAGTGAAGTGGCATAGAGTACAATAGCATACAGCAGAGTGTTGTACAGTGGAGCGGCACAGAGTGAAGTTGGGTAGTGTAGTGGTGTAGAGTGGAATAGTAAATTGGAGTGGCACCAAGTGTAGTTGCGTACAGTGAAATAGCATACCTTGGATTTGCGTACCGTGGAGAAGGGTACAGTGGAGTGGCATAGAGTAGTGTGGTGTAGAGCGGTGTGAGGTACAGTGTTGTTGTGTACAATAGAATAGCGAAGAGAGGAGTGTCATACAGTGGAGTGCCAGATAGTGGGGTTGAGTGGAGTGGCACACTGTGGATCAGTGTATAGTGGAGTTGTGTATAGTGGAGTGATGTAGAGTAGAGTGGCATACAGGGGAATAGCTTACAGTGGAGTGGCATAGAGTGAAGTGGCATAGCGTGGAGTGTTGTATTTTAAAGAGATGTAGCATGAAAGTAGATGAATGGATGTAGATGTAATGTGGCAGGAATATAGATTATAGGGTGTAAATGCAAATTTTTGGTAGTAGGTGTAAATAGTTTCAGTAGCGTTTAAGTTATAAGAGTCAAAATACTCAGTTATATATTGTGACACAATATACCACAGTACATGCCGATGACAAGGCAGTATATGATCGCCTAATGGATGTCTTTTGAAAACGTGAAAGGCAGCCATGTAGTTTTACAGCACACTTTGGCTGCATTCTGGGTTACAGCCTTAAATATAGGTAAGTAGTAGGTTTTAGTGTTGTTCTCTACCTATTACTACTTTATGAAAGTGGTAATAGGTTATGTAATTTATTTATATTTTTAAACATATTTTACAAAGAAACTTTACAGAGAACCACGCGAGTACCTACAAAGTACTATGGTAGCTACCGAAAATATATATAAAAAATGTAAAATACACTATAGTACACTACATAGGCAAATTTATACATTTCGCTCCACCGGCGGAGTTTTGACCACAACGCATTAAGCATGTAACATGCCATATTCTGCCAACCCCCGAGTTGCGGAGATTTTTCTTGCATGTGATTAACCAACAGTAAGTTGGCTGGCACGAGTGAGAATTTGCATTCCCTGGTGTGATTTTCAGGTGCTAGGAGGGCACCCGTTGAGATTTTCTCAATGTGGGCAGTCGTGGTCGATCACAACTGTCGAGGTAAGGAAAGCTGCCTCTCAAGTACAAAATCTACATGAGCCGCAGCAAAGAAGCAGCACCTTCTGGTGCACGGCATGGTGCCGTTCGAGTTGATTTTGCAGCGCATAAAAAGCTCCAGCTGCTAAAAAAATCGGAACTCTGCAGAATCTCACCGATTTTTCATGTTACTCCGCGGAATTCTGCGAAGTGAAGCTATGCGAGTTCCTCCCACCTCTTTTTTTAAGTAGCACGTTAATTTGTAGGTATTACAGTGGTACTCCGTAAACTTTTTTGTTAAGAATTAAACATGTAGAAAATTAAAAATACTCTGTGGTACACTATATTTGTAAAATATAGTGCCTTATTACGATGGTTGCAGGATGGTAAATGCCTGACTAGTAGCTAGCAGTTCCACCTACCCGCTTATGATGTGACTGCCCATGAGGCGGTCAGAATCCTGCCCTTTTCTATTGCGGCTTGTGCTGCGGCCTGGAAAAGGGCTGCAGCACAAGCCATAATTGAGAAGGACTTGTTTGTAAACATCCATGCAGCGTGTGCCGGGCACCATTTGGGGGGTTTGGGCGGGCTCCACATGTGTCTCCTGGCCCCATAGTGGAGGCCCACGGGGGACAGGGGCCCTGCTGGGCCCCCAAAGTCCCTTTCTGGTTGCCTGTTCGTAACAGTGGGCTGGCCATGAACAGGCAGTTGACAAGGGATATCCTAATCCCTACGGTGGTGCCTGAGCAGTCATCGCCCCTGTGTAGAGATTAGGAATCCGACTGCCACTCCGATGGGCTCCTTGAGCCTGTCAGAGGCGGCAGTCTTTCCCCCCGCCTAACTCATTTCGACCACCAAAATCATAATCCGTTGGTCAGACTGATGGCATAGATGTCGATGGGACCACCACCAACAGGCCGTCGATTGCGGTCTCACCGACATCCATTGAGGGCCATAGTGTAGCATACAGTATTTTTAATGTTTTTAACATTTTCTTTTTTTTTAAGTACAGCAGTACGTCCTAGGTAGTACAGCAGTACTTGGTACATTTTTTTTGATATATAGAAACTTATAAATAATTTTCCATGGCTATTACCGTTTTAGTAAAGTGGTGATAGGTAGGAAAAACTAAAAAACCTGAAACGTACCTATATCTACGGCCTTATCCCAGATCACTCATTTCATATCACTTCCCCGGTGCATTAAATAAGGATCTGTACGTGGTTATAGGCTGTAATGCTACGATTCCAAGTATTTTATGCCACGTGCCTCTAGCAGGGAAAAGATTTTTAATGCAGTTACCAACACTCCCTCAGAGGTAATTCTACTAATACCCCCACAAGTTATACTTACTCTCGCAGTAAGGATAATTGAAATATCCTGTTGCACAGTGGTCGCAGGATGAACCTTGAAACCCAGGTTGACACGTGCACTGCCCTGTCTTTCCATCACATTGGTTATTCAACACGCCAAACCCGTAACACTGGCAAGCTAGACAGAAACAAAGTATGTATCAAAAGTGAGTCAGGGGAACATTGTGCACTATCTTTCACAATATTATCAATGCAACAAATCTGCTGGGCTGTGAATGTAATCTATGTACTCATGTGGTCATGCACAGCCAGCAAGGAAACTGTTTCACCAGCTTGGCCTCAATGTCACAGGTTTAAAACAGATTTATTGAACATTGGCCTAAAAGCAATCACCATCTGCTTCCTGGTCAGCTGCATGAGCTGTGTCAATTGAATTTTTGTCACAGTCATATTTGCTCTTCTCAATTTATATGAATGATATGTATGAGAAAGTGCTGTGAGCTGCACAATATATTTCTAGCATAGAGGGTTTTCTGGTCTCTTCATCGCTGTATGCAAATGACTTCCATCCTGACTGCACAAACCCCAAAAAGTCTTCGAGCACTGCAATGAACCATGAAAAAGTACAATGAGATAAGCAGCTTACAGATCTGAATGATGCAATCAAAGAGAAGGGTCTTCAAGTAATATAAGCAGCAGAGAAGTAATTTTGTAATTAAATAAGTAAGTAAATAACACGACCTGGAAAGTACATGTCAATAGATGTCGACTGACTATCGTCTGGAAAATATGCACTGAAATGCTTGATATCATTGATAAATCGACTGGTCCACAGGGCATGAAAGGAGCACTCAGAAATGAGTACATCTTGAAAATGTAAGCATCTCACTTAAATCTGAAACTGCAATTTTGGAGTAAACCTTATAACCCCTTACATTAAAAGATAGGTACTCAATTTGCAAAGAAAGAATTTGACGATCCAATGCGAAGAAATGAGGCTGCAGGCCTTAGGTAGACACTATGGCCCACATGCATCAAAGCAAAAAACGGTCGCAAACGGGCAGATTCTGAGAATCTGCCCCTTTGCGACAGGTATTTTTGCATTTGGGATGCAAAAATCGCAATTTAAGGAATCTCTAAATTGAGATTCCTTAAATTGCGATTGCATTTAAGGAATCCCAAATTGAGATTCCTTAAATGCAATGCATCAAAATTAAAAAATTAGCGATTTCGCTAATAGGAGTAGCAAATTACCATGAAGTTCAACTTCATGGTAATATGCAAAAACTTTGAAAAATGCACTTTTGTGCATTTTTCAAAGTTTCATTTTGCGCACACACAAAATATGTGCACAAATCAATTTCAGGGGTGCAACAGGGTGTCCTTACACACATATAGCATTACCATATATTTTTTACCCGGGTATTTAAGGGTTATTTTAATGTGAGTGTGGAACACATAGTGTTCATCATCTATAAAGATTTTATGACATTATCAATTGTTTATTATTATAGATATGTCTTCTAGCTGAATCCACATGTTAACTTTAGTTCGAGCCTATGAGATCTGCCTCACCTATAGGATATTGCTTGTTTGTACGGGCAAAACAGTAATCTACCCTGTTTCATCTAAGTAAATCTAAGTCATGGTACGACTGAAAATCCACCATGAAGGAGCTGGATGAGATTATGAAAGGCAGTGGAAAACAGACGTGAAGGAAGTTTCTTTTATAATTTGAAGGTTGGGTGCTCCTGCGTAGCTTAAATCAACTGCCTGTAAACCTTTTACTTTTTATAGCACTCTAGGACACAACACTGCAACATGCTTCATTTTGTTACCATTTTATTATGTTTTCTTGGTGGATGAACTGCCCTCTATCCCAGTAGAGGCCCGTGGTGGGAGTGCTGCCGGGCGCTGACGTGGGGGGGGAGGGGCACAGTGAGGGGTAGTAAACTCCGGAATACGGCCGCACAGAGGTAAGTCCACAAACAAATAAATAAAACCAATTTTGTTGCACGTGCTGCATCCCCAAATGCGATGCAGCACGCGCAACTAAATTAGTTTTATTTATTTGTTTGTGTACTTACCTCTGTGCAGCTGTATTTTGGAGTTTACTTCCCCCCCGCCCCACGTCAGCACCTGGCAGCACTCCCACCACGGGCTGCTACTGCTCTATCCAGTTCTTTTGTATGATGAGACATGTCAGGCATACCAGAGAAGTATTTTAATATTCAATCAATACCTATCAGAACTCGCTATAGGTGTAATCAATGTACTTGTAAACTGTGCCTTAAATTGCACCATTTGGCCCCATTTGTTTGAAATGCTCTTGCATGGATGATCTCCTATCATCCCTGGGGAAATTCACCCATTGTAAGTAGGAATTAGTTTTAGGCTTGGTTTGTGATGGCTTGGAAGCATGTCGTTTTGACAAAATTATTTGAGAATTGCTCTAAAATGTGCCATTTACAACCAAATTTCCCCAATATTGCCTCTAGGGATAATGACACAGAATCATTCAGGGTAGGATTGGAATACCTCACTTTTGATAGATCATTTGGCTAAATTTAAGAGATGTTCAAAGAGGACAGGAGTTTGTTATGTTATGTTATGTTAGGAGGTTCTTTTAGAGCGCACTGTCACCGTGAGTTTCCTGGCACTTTTCTATCTGCTCCTTTGGTCACAAAGATGGCTTAGATGTCTTAGAGTTCAAAATGTCCAACAGTAATGCCACATAGACGCTGAAAAGATTCAGAAACATGGCCACCTTTATAGGATTCTGCTCATGATGTCTGAGGCCCTGGAGGGGAGGAGCCTAGATTTGGACTGTTTGTTCGAACAACTTAAGAAGGGAATGGACTTACAGTCGGTCTTATACAGAAAAACAGTGGCAGGCTATGAGGCGGAAGCTGGTGTTCATTAGTTTTGAAAGTTGAGGAGAATTCCAGTAGTATTAGAACACATGCTCGTATTTCTTTTGATGATGACCAGTAGCTCTTTTCCGAGGTGCAAAAGTGAAATTTTTGCCAAGACCCGGACAGAGTCTGCCATAGTAGATTGCTTGCCACCAGGTGCATGAACAGTTATACAGGTACTATGATTTCCATTACATTTCTGATGCAGGAAAGGCTGGAGATGTATTCATAGCTGGACAAAATGTCATGATCTCAACTCCATGGAGTTGCTGGCCTTCTGTTTCCTAGGCTCTGCAACTCAGACTGACACCTCCCATCTCATCTACAGGCCTTCCTGGGCAGAACAGGGACTTAACTGATGAATTCTCAGATCTTCTCACCACTGGGTCAACCTGACATGCCCACGACCAGCACCCCTGCTTATCTTGCAAACAAGTTCACCATCTCTGGTGGACCTTGACACACCCGCAGCCAGGACACCATCAGACTGCAGACTAAGAAGTGTGTGAAAGGTAAAACAAGGCAGCAGGCCTTTTGCATCTTAGCACCCAGGATATGGAACAACATCCCCATATCCAAAACATTTGTCTCAATGCTTCTCCAACTTAGTAAAGAGTTACAGACTCACCTCTTTAAAGAACACTATATCACAATCCATTATCTATCCACAACTCAAATTTCTTTTCTTTTTTTGACATTATGATTGTCTGTGAGCATGTACAACACCTCTCATCCTTTTGGCTGGGTTTACACTATGGAAATACCACACATATACAAAGAAACATACATACACGAGTTGCACTTTGTTGTAATGGTGTATAGCAATCATGTTTATACCTTTAAGGAAACAGAAGAAATGAGGAGCAAGGCATTTACAAGTGGCCTGATAGTGAGGGAGTGCGGATAACCTAAGATTTGTTACTTTGACCAGCGTACATGTCTGAGTGGGGAGTCAGAGGAGGATAGGATCTTCGTGGTTGAACAATTGCGAACTTGAACAAGTTTGCTCAGAGAGTTGGATTTTGGTCTGAGGAGTGGTTGTTGGTTAGATGTTTCCCTAGTTTAGTTTTGGAAAAACAATAGAAGCTAATTATATAGTTCAGTCGAATAATTACAGGACTTCAGAGTAACAATTGTGGACATCACTTTCTCCAAAATGGAACAGATTGGTGGTGGAGGATTCTGAATTCACAATTGAGATTTGAAATGGGTATTTTTTGCTTTGGTACTTGTGGTGTTATAGTCTTATGAGCATTAACGCCATGCTATGCAATTGGACAGTGACTGGGCATTTGTAGGACAACTTTCCTGGTAGTTTACATAAATGCAAGTCACCAGTGAGCCAACCATTGCCCTTTCTGTTGAAGCATTGGGGTCCTAAGCAATATAAAGGAGACCAAAGAGGCTAAAGAATGATGCACCTTACTCTCCAGATTGAAGCTTTCAGTGAGGATACAGCCAGGAATAAGAAAGATCAATGATAGAGCAAATAGATAGTATAAAGATTGGATAGTGTCATACATACAAAAACGTAAACAGACATAGGAGTGAGATGAGAAAGGCGGGGAGTGCGGGGGGGGCCTACAAAGGTACGTGTATGTCGGTGTAAAAAGCTGAAAAGTAGAAAAGCAAATTTTTTGTAGGATCTCGTTGTATACTAAGTATCCAAGAGGTTCCATTTTCCAGAGGAAGTTTCAGGAGTGAATTATTGTATCTGTACACTACATGATGGTTGTCTTGGCAGAGCCAGCTTTAGCGCTGGTGGTGCCTGGTGCAACAATCCCTCTTGGCGCCCCCATGCCCCATGACTGCCTCCTCGGATTCTCTCCGTACCACCGGGCAAAAGTGCCCCTCATCTCGCCAATCATAAGTGCAAAACACAGCGCCATTCCCCCCCCCCCCGCCAGGTCAACCCCCCTCCACAGGCCAGCGCCCAGTGCAGTCGCACCAGTGGCACTGCCCTAAAGCTGGCCATGTGTCTGGGACAAACATCCCTACGACCAATCTAGATGGCCTGAAGCAAGCAAGAACCAGTGGTGGAAGTTTATAGGCAAAGGCAGAACAGGGAAGTCCAATCTGTTTTGTATTTCAGGCAATGCAATTGGCAGTTAAAGTGTTGTTTTCTTTTACCTATACGTATGTTGTGATCCCAATTTTAAGTAATGGCAAGAACAATATAGTAAAACAATATACACCAAGGAACTATTACACATTGACTTGAAACTGTATACTCTTTTTTTTTTTTTTAATTTTTGGAAACCTTTATTGTGCATCAATAAAAGAACAAATACGGGCCCACAACCGACAGGCCGGCCACGGATACGTTTGAAGCACCAAAGCATGCAATACGGCGACACAGTAACACATTGTTACGATAATCAAGCACTTAAGAGTTACACTGTAGATCATCGTGATACTGTGTCCCAGGAGTAGTGAAGGTTTGTTTTGTATTTTTGTTGCAGCTATTAAAGTTCGACATTTTTGGTTTTTTACATAAACAATAGACTAAGAAAGCGACAATTTTACCATGTAATCAAAGTACCCAAAAGTCAAGCCCCCCCAGGCGGCATGGCGGCTCGAAGTTTGTGCAGCAGGAGTATCATACCTAACATCATAACCAGTGTCCACCGCCACCCACCCCTCAGCTGTCCCAAACACGGACCCAAGATAGAATAAAGAGGAAGAAACGAAAACAAAGAAAAAAAAAACAAGGCACCATAGAAACTGAAACCAGGAAACTAAAATCCCATCCCCCAACCCCCCACCCTACACGCATGCAGAGGCTACGGCCTACCCCCCCCCCCCCCAGCAGTGTGTCTGTCGCCCAATAAACCCGAAATATAGAACAAGGAAGAAAGAAGAGAAAAAGAAAAGGAAGAATTATAATATCTGAAATATAGGGAGGAAGAAAAGAGTATTCTAATCTACAACTCCCATAAAAGAGGAAAAGTGGGGAGGAGCCCACCGAATACCAGGTCTCCCGGACTCCCCAGCCATAAAATACCTCCTACCCCATATGCAATAGCAAGGTTAGATAGCATCAAGTACGGAGTGTAATAGGGAGAGACATCACATATCAGCACGCATTGAAGAAGTGTCCCATCCCGAGTCACCACCCGCCAATCAGACACAATTTGTCACTCCACCCCATGTGTGTTAGCAAAAACAGTGAGCTGCAAGTACAATATGAAGTGGGGAGAGTCACTACGTTCCGCATCAGTACACTTTAAAGAAGCGCTTCAGTCCGAGTCTCCACCGGCCAAGAATGCACAATCTACCAAGGGAAATCCTCTAGCCCTGGCCAGTCCGCACACGTCCCCCCGAACAGAACTCCCGTAGGGCAACCCCCACTAGCAGAACAAAGGAACAAGATGGCCGCTCTCTGCAGGGAAACGATGTCCCGAAACAAAATGGACGTGTCCAATCTCGACCAGTTCCATGAGCCCAACGGAGTGGCGTTACCGGGTGCTCCCAATATTGCAAAATACCATGAGATAGAAGCAGGGTTAGCTGAGCATGGGCAATTAAGCAAACTAGATGCTGCGCCTGCGGCGCCATTTTCGAAGGCAGCGAGACCACAGCACAGAACAGGAGCTCCAGCAGGGGTGGAAACAGTGTAGCGCCAGTGGAATGGGCAGACAACAAGCCGCGTCCGCCAACACTGCCGGAGAGGCGAATTACAGAGCACTCGTGTGGCTATAATGTAGCCTGGTCAAGAGTCAGGAGAGGCAAATCGGTGCAGTGAGAAAAGCAAGCCGGCGATGTACAGTCCACCCTGAGCGCGACAGCTTCAAGTTTGTCGCACAGCAATCTAGAGCCTTCACGCATTCCTGCCCGCAATTCGACAAGTGCAGCGAGGACAGAGCCATAAGTTAAAGCAGCCGGGGATTCCATCTCCTCCACGATCATAGGCGCGGCGCCCAAGTCAGTACAGTGCCCAGGGCCCCACAATGCAGTCCAGTCCTGATCCGAGGCATCATCCACGGTCACCCCAGCCGAGCCAGCCATCTTTGCATCACCGCCGGGGGAATCACAGGGGTGCGTGGGCATAAGCAGCACAAGACAACAGGGACCCAGGCTACTGGCGCAGTCCAGACCTGCAATCAGTGGACGATCCGTAGGAAAAAGTCTCACTCCGATCAAGACAGAGAGCGGGAGCAGGCTTGTGGGGGAGCTACGGTAGTCAGATGCCCGCCATCATGGGGGAGGCGCATCTCACCTCACCTGTAGATTCTGTTAAAATCGGCATCGAAGAGATCTCCCAGTCGGCAGGCACGCAGATTCCAAGTAAAGGGCTAGTGAGGACCCTAAGAGATAGTAGCGCAGGTCAGGGCGCCAAGATTCCCCCTTCTCAGTCACCCCTCGTAGCTCCAGCAGCCGCCATCTATGTATCACAGCCTGGGTCCCAGTTCCGGGGGTAGAAATGGTCGTCGCAGCCAGTTCGGTGATATCTCAGGCTCGTAGGCAGGCAGGGACATCGGGGAAATGCCAACCAATGCAGCGCACTTTCGCCGTCCTCCCGCTATCGCGCCTTGGCAGGATAAAGATCAGGATATCGTCGCGGAGAACAAAGGCTCGAGGAGCCGAGAGACTACACGTCCGTCTCCATCGCCATCTTGGCTCCTCCCGAAACTGTATACTCTTAAGCGCACCTCTCACTTGCTTTAGTACATAATCTTAATTGTACAAAACTAATTAAAGCGATACAGATGTTTCCATTTTAAATTGGTTAACATAGGGAATAATAATGTAGTAAGCTTTCACTTTAAATCTTGTCATGTTGATTGTGGAATGTATCTACTTGTGCTTAGTTACCTTAGAATGTCCTGTGGGCATTCTTGAGTTAGTGACTGTTAGAGCCAGTTGATTCCTACACTGGCTCTCTTTCCATGTAACTTAATAAATCTACTCAAGACAACAAATATTTGTATCCTGCAAATTACTACAATTTTGTGGCGACGATTGTTACATGGAGAAGCCACATGTGCAGCTATTTCATCAAGAAGCGGATTCATCTTTCTTCTATCAAGTTTGAATCCCCTTGAATTCTTCTACAGAGCCTATTTCTACCTTTATTGAGTTGACTTTCTCCTTTGAATGATGCTTATTTAGAAACTGTGCAAAAACTTAAATTACGTTTTGACAAGCAGCCTAGTCTCATGGTTCTTAGACATACATTTTTTAAGAGGAAACAACTAGATTGTGAAGATGTTGATTCCTATATATCTGCTTTGAGGAAATTAGCTGGGGATTGTAGGTTTGAACATTTTTCTGACCAGCTTATCAGAGACCAATTTGCGTGTCATTGTAGAGAGAAAAGCATAAGACAAAAGTTACTTTCTTTGGGTGATCCTTCCTTAGATGAAACCATAAAGATCGCTAAGAGCATCAAAATTTCGATGGTTTCTTTAAAGGAATTGGAAGAAAAGATTATTGAACCTGTGAATGCCATCAATATCAATTCTTCTAAATTATCTAAGAAATCTGTTAGGGGTGGTTATAACAATCCTGGGAAGTCATTTAAATCTTCCAAGCTTAATACTTCAGATGCTAATATGTGTATAAGATGTGGCAATGCATCTCATCCTAAAGGTTCTCATTGTCCAGCTTCTGGTGTCACCTGTAATTATTGTAAGAAGTTGGACATTTCGCTAAAATTTGCCTCAAATTAAAGGGGCAGGGACAAAAGAGTTTTAAAAAACCCACTGTTTGCATTATTGATTCTGATTCTTCTTCTGATGGGGAAGTTGTTTCTGTTGTTACTGAAGATGTTGTTGTGGGAGATCCTAATGATTGTGTTGATCCCATAGCTGATTTTAAAATTGGTTCAAAATCTGTAAAACTTTTAGTTGACTCTGGAGCAAAAGTAACTATGATAACGCAAAAACTTTTTGACGAAACTTGGGAAGGTACACAACCTCTTCTTCCTCCTGACCGTGCACCAGTGTCTTATGAAGGCAGGAAGATTGATCTTCTAGGTTATTTTGAAGATGAGTTGTGCTTCAAAGGAAGGAAGATAAGGGGCAAAATGTATGTAGCTGTCAAGGGGCTTGATATCTTGGGCTGGTTCCACCAGGGTTTATTTAAGATGATTTTGAGGCCTGGTGCTAAAGAACAAATTCTTGTTGTTGATTGTGCTGATGAAGTTTTATCTCTACAAAAGGTTTTCCCAACAGTTGTTGGTGGGGAACTTGGAAAAATAAAGGGATTTAAGCACAAAATAATTGTGAAAGATGGTTATCAGCCAGTTAAGCATAAACTAAGGGGTGTACCCTATAGTGTAAGGGAAGATTTAGACAAAGAATTACAAATGCTCTGTGAGAAAGGGGTTATTGAACCTACGGAGTCATCTCTTTGGCTTAGTCCTTTAGTCGTAGCAAGAAAAAGGGACGGCAAACTTCGTGTGTGTGTAGATTTAAGGTCTGTGAACAAAGAGATTTGGGTCGACTCACATCCCTTGCCTAAGATCCAAGATCTCTTTACTTCTACGAAAGGTGCTAAGATTTTTACTAAGCTGGATCTGGCCAGTGCTTATCACCAGATCGAGCTACACCCAGAATCGCGTCATCTTACAGCATTTGTCTCTCCCCTGGGAATGTTTCAGTATCGACGTATGCCGTTTGGATTAGCATCCGCTGCGTCGGTATTTCAGCGTGTAATGTCTAACATTCTCAGTGGGGTAGATGGAGTTCTAGTTTTCCAAGTTGACGTACTTATATTTGCAAAGGATTCTTGTTCACATGATATGATCTTGCATAAAGTTTTGGGTCTTTTTCAAGAACATGGGGTTGTTCTTAAGCTAGAGAAGTGTAAATTTGGTTGTACAGAAGTGGAATATTTAGGGCATATTCTCACCCAAGATGGAATCAAGCCTAGGCTGGGACTCTTGGAGGCTATTTCTAATGCTGCTACTCCCACAGATAAAACAGGTGTGAAATCTCTCTTGGGTCTCTGTGAATACTATTCAAGATTCATACCACATTATGCCACCACTGTTCGCCCCATCAGCAATTCGTTTAAGAAGGGAATTAAATTTGAATGGTGTGAGGAATGTGTTTCTGCTTTTAGGAGGGTCAAAGACAGTCTGAGTGCAAGTTCTATCTTGAAGCCTTTTGATCCTAGCTTACCGTGTTGTTTGACGGTTGATGCCAGTCAGGTGGGTTTGGGTGCCACCTTGACCCAGGTAGACAATGGTGTTGAAAGAACAATTGGATTTGCTTCCAGAGTTTTGTGTGCCCCTGAATTGCAATATTCGGTCATAGAAAAGGAACTGTTAGCGTGTGCATGGGCCATTGATAAGTTTCGTTCTTATGTGTGGGGTAAGCGATTTTTGTTGCAAACGGATCACAAACCTCTTATAAACATCTTGAGTGGGACTATAACCAAGTGTTCTACCCCCAGGATTATGCGCATGGTGAGCAGGTTGTTACAATATCATTTTGATGTTAAGCATATTACCGGTGGCAAGAACGGAAGGGCAGATTTCTTTTCACGGTTTCCTGGTCCAAACTCACTTGATCACAATGTTTCTTTTGCTGATCTTATTGATGAG
Source organism: Lissotriton vulgaris (assembly GCF_964263255.1). Classification (NCBI taxonomy): domain Eukaryota; kingdom Metazoa; phylum Chordata; class Amphibia; order Caudata; family Salamandridae; genus Lissotriton; species Lissotriton vulgaris. The sequence goes on along the minus strand of NW_028253474.1, from coordinate 142,517 downwards.
GATTGCGAGGACTGTCTTGTTGCCAGTGTTGATATCCCTGAACTTATATTTTGTTTTGAGGAGGAGTGGATGCAAGCTTTTGCTAATGGTTCTGTTCTTCAAGAAGTTTGCAATTTTATTAGGTCTGGTTGGCCAAGAGAGAAAGTTCTTTCACTTTCTCTTCAACCTTTTTCTAAGGTCGAAGACGAGTTGTCTGTGGAAGATGATATTCTTTTACGCAATGACAAATTAATTCCACCACAAGTGTTTAGAAAAGGTATTATAGTCAGGGCTCATGAGGGACATTTAGGGTGTTCATTTACTAAGCGTCGCATTCGTGATACCTTTTGGTGGCCAGGTATGGATGCTGAGGTCGATGAGTTTGTTTTGGATTGTAGTATCTGCAAATCTTCAGACAAATCTCTAAAAACTTGTATTCCTCCAATAATTCCGGTTGAATGTCCAGATCATCCTTGGCAAAAGGTAGGAGTTGATGTGATGGGACCCTATATGACTCTCAGTGGTGGTGCTAGGTTTATTTTAGTGATGATTGATTATGCGTCAAAATGGCCAGAATTCAAGTTAGTCAAGGATGTTGATTCGAACGTTGTCATTGATTTCTTGAGTGATGTTTGGAGCAGAGAAGGTTTTCCGGAAATTCTCGTTTCTGATCATGGAAAACAGTTTGTCTCTAAAGAATTGGAAGATTTTTTGTCTACTTCTGGGGTCAAGCATAGTAAGAGTTCCCTATATTATCCTCAAGGAAATGGTCTTGTGGAGAGGATGAATAGGGTGGTTGGTGATTGCCTGAGATGGGCAAAGGATAGGAATTGTGATGTTGTCAAATCCCTTAGGAGCAGGTTTTGGTTTTACAGGACCACTCCTCATTCCTCCACAAAAGTCTCCCCTTTTGAATTAATGAGGGGAAGGAAACCGAACACTTCTTTTCGTCCAGGTTGGATGTCAAAGTGGGTTAAAAATGAATCTGATGTGGAAAAGTTGATGTCTTTTGCTAAAGAAAGTGCAACTATTACTCAAGAGAAACAAAAATCTACCTTTGATTTTAAGAAAGGGGATAAATTGTGCACCTTGAATGTTGGAGATTGTGTCAGAATTAGGAAATCCACTCATGTTAATAAAGGGGAGTGTAAATTTGGTCCTCCTGTCAAGGTTCTCAAGATAAGTGGAAACACTGTTAAGGTTGAAGGAGGGTTTTGGTGGAACTTGAGTAAAGTTGCTAAAGTTAATTGTTCTAGCCAGAAGCAATCTGATAAGAGTAATTATCAGTCTGCTTCTAATATTGTTCTTAGGAAGAGTTCTCGTTCTATTGTTAGACCTTTTAGATATAAAGAATAAATAATGTTGTTGTGGATGTTTGGGGTGTATATACTTATTTGTTTTATGTTATGAACTTAGTAGATTTTCGTTATTGTTTTTTTTTCTCACAAGTTATTTTTTATTTTTTATTTTTTTATTATTGAGAAGGGAAGGTAATGTAGTAAGCTTTCACTTTAAATCTTGTCATGTTGATTGTGGAATGTATCTACTTGTGCTTAGTTACCTTAGAATGTCCTGTGGGCATTCTTGAGTTAGTGACTGTTAGAGCCAGTTGCTTCCTACACTGTCTCTCTTTCCATGTACCTTAATAAATCTACTCAAGACATCAAATATTTGTATCCTGCAAATTACTACATTTACATTCATGTTAGATAGTTGATATTAGAATTAAAATTAATGGTGTATTGTCTTTCTCATGTCGCTACGCTTCATCTATTATGAAAGGTTGTTGGCACTGGTAAGACCCCCAGGCACCTCAGCTGCACGAGACACCACCCCGCCCAAATCCAATAAATGCATTACAGCACTTACGTTGGCACCGCGGTCCAAAGAATCCGTCTGTGCATGGTCCTTGAACAAACAATAAAAAAAAACCAAATAGAGCGAATTAATAAACCAACATCTGAGCAGGCCTAGCCAGAATATAACTAAGCTTGTCTCGTGAGTGCTAATGAGCAGAACCTGTGGCTGGGACCAAGTACAAACAAAGAGAAGCTCCGGCCCCAGCCGCGCGCAGTTTTTTTTTTACATTTGCCACAGAACATTAAAGTTACTGTTCATCAGACTTGAAAGGAATAAAACTTTAGGGAAAAAAAAGTCAAACTAGTGCAAAGGAGGTTGGGTAGCAAGCAGAAAAGGTTTGTGACACAGCATGACCAGCTGCTTTACATACGGGCACCATGAAAGTACGGGTCCTAATAATGCCCTTGTGCTTGACGCACGCAAGCAGTAGTTTCCAGGACAACCCTCAGTGGCCGGGCAGAGTCAACATTCCAATCTAGTCTGGGCCAGATTATCGATTACTGTGTCCGAAATAGCATTTACAGAACTGTACAGTTAATAATAGAGAACGTAAAACTAATTGGACTAATTTTTTTTGGGCAAACGATATTTAGGAAACCATGTTTATGTCAGACGAGATTTCTGAATAGGATGTTTTAACATACAACCATTTCGAAACATTACATATCATTATCTTAAAGCTGCAAGCGTGTTTATTATAAGACCCCCTTCTCTTTAAAGCCCATCCTTTCTAAGCTTTAATTGCCTCTTCGTCACGGCCCATCATCTTAAACGTTTCTAGGTCCAGTGCTAGCTAAGACATTTGATTTTAGCAAACTTATATAAGCAGTGCTTTAAATGGGAAAAATAAGTGCAGGTACTCATCAATTTAGGCAGCAAATGGGGGTGGGACAATTGTGGGAGGGACTAGAGGCAGAGCTTGCAGGCAGTCATTTAATGAGAGCCACATTTTCCTGGTGCCAATTGTGCTTGATAATATAGACATATTTTTGCTAACTGTAGAGTATTTATTTTTGTCCTCCCATGTGCAAACCGACACATTTATGATTTTGGTAATTTGATACCAGTGCAGATTATCTGTGAACCTATTGACATATGAAACATAAGTCATTAATTTTCTCATTGCGCACACCAACAGCTATTGTAGGCAATTTGACTAAGAAACATTAATAACGATAGGCCTATTCCCTTTGGCCTCCATTCTTTAGGGTACACCTTGCACGGTGCATCTTTACATACTTTTTCTGTCTGTTGCCTCCTCCACTTTTCACACAGCAAACATCAAAACGGAAGTCAAAGAACCAACCCAAAGGAAAGGGAACATTTTCAATCTGCCTGCGCTCCTATGCATGGGGGATCTTTATCTTATGTTCTGCGGGGCCTCTGCCTCTCACCATCTGTTTGGCAAACCAAGTAGTATGGACTCATGCTGCCTCTGGTTCACACACATATGGCTGGACTCCAATAGGAGGTTGTGAGCTGTCTACCCAGACTAAACACATTTCTGCACAAATACTTACCTATCACATAAAAAACACACATTCACAACCACTCACACACAGTTTGATTAAGATCATTAGCTTGCACATATTACCTCATGTTAATAGTCAGAAAACAGGGACTTGAACTGCCCTTCTGGACCTATGGTGGACACCCCTTGTCCACAATAATCCCTCAAAAGTCAGAAAAGGTACTATTCATGCACACAGTGAAAGGCACACAAACATGAGGTGATGTTGCAGATTAACCTCACAACTGTAAAATCAGTTTTTCCTCTGAAACTAAAGTCTGTCTAAATTACTCCATCCCAAAGTTCTGTTCGAGAAATGTGTAGTGGATTACTTGCTTTAGTGCACTCCGCCCCTTGAAAAGTCAATGGAATAAGTCGAGCTGGTATGTCACTGAACTAGATTAATACTTCAATTGCCGCTCGCCGAGGAGATTGTGACCCGTGTTGTTTGCTGCCTGCCTGGAGCCCCGTTGGGCATTGGAAGCTGCGTGGGGGAGTTGCTGCTGCAGGAGGACGGGACTGCGAGGCCCACCAGGCTGTGCGTGTCCCATCGAGCACACCTGCCGCCTCTTCCCGTGTCTCCGCCCCCTGCTCTGTGCTGCTGATAACTCCTCGCGGCCCCCGCTTCGCGGGAGCCGCTCGCCGAGGAGATTGTGACCCGTGTTGTTTGCTGCCTGCCTGGAGCCCCGTTGGGCATTGGAAGCTGCGTGGGGGAGTTGCTGCTGCAGGAGGACGGGACAGCGAGGCCCACCAGGCTGTGCGTGTCCCATCGAGCACACCTGCCGCCTCTTCCCGTGACTCCGCCCCCTCTTTTTACAGCCTGCATAAGACCTGGTTTAGCAACGCGTTAGCGGGACGCGGGTGCGGGACTCACCCCGGGACAAAGCCCGGACTAAGGGCGGACCCTCTGAGACCCTCCGAGAACCGAGGAGACTGGACTGGCCATAAATGTTGGCCTTTAAGGTACTATTTGTTTTGTCATCTCTCCTTATTACCTTTGACTGCCTTGGTTCCTTTACCTAGCCTTTGCTAATGGCGTCGTTAAACTGAGACCAGCCTGCACCTGACAAACTGGGAGTGTTGCTAAACGGTACCCTGGACAATTATTTCTCTAAATCATCCCCTGATATTGCAAGGGAGTCTGTCCTGTCTGAGCGGAGGGCTGACCGACGTCGCTCCGTGGAAAATATAAAAAATGGTTTAGTTCCTTTGCCCTCACTTCCAGCTAATGGTTCTAATGATACTGACATTGATCTAACAGTAAATGATTCGTCCCTTTTATTGGATAGTCAGCCCTTGGAAGCTAATGTAACTGTGCTCACACAAAGCTCCTTACCTACCCCAGATGCGAATGGGTCATCTTCACTTTTAAATAACCAAAGTACATCAAAAGGAGAAGCCTCGCCTGTTGTAAAAACATCCCGTACTAAGGTTAAAAAACTGATTCCTCCTCAAAAAATTTATGACCCACCACCGAATAAAAAACAGCGGAAAAGGGGAGATCCTCTCCAACCCAAATTAAGTTGTCGTGATTTTGGCAAGAAAATAAGTAATGTTGTTAAAGAACTTTGTACTCCACATATAGAAAATGAGGGGGGTATTGCTCCAGTAACTTCTTCTGCCTTGCCAACTACCCCGTCAGCCAATGAGGATTCTATGGACACGACTGCGGCTGTTAATGCACCTACCGTGAGCAGGGATCCTGTGTCCTTATTTGATATAGAGAGTTTGATTAAGTCTTACTCAGCAAGTATACTGGAGAGGTTGATGGAGGTGGAATGTAGGCTGTGTAACATCGAGCGTGTATTGGGTAATAAGGATGTTGTAACTAACACCGGTTTGAATAATGTGACCAAAACAACTGTAGTCAATGTCTCACAAAACATACCAGCTAAAGCCCAAGCACCTAAAGCTACCACTACTCCTATCAATATTCCTCCCCCAATTGCATCTACCTCTAAATCTACGGGGAACACGCTGATGACGACTGTACAAACTCAACCACCCCCCAATCCTCCACACCCAAAAAACCTTGTTCAAACATCATCAAATGTTACAAATAAAAACACTGGTAACACACCCAATCCATTTTTGGGGAAACCAACAAGGGAGGCGGGGGATACTAGACATGCTTGGGGGAAAGCTAGAAGGACACCTCTGCCCGAACTTCCACCAGAGGCAGTACCCTATGTGGTAGTTTTAACAGGGGTGCCTGTGCTTGGACCAAATAAGAGGGAAGGTTTTGCTCAACTAAAAAATAAGATTATGCATTGGCTCAGCTTATATAGGCCTATTGCAAATCATGTTAATGGTGAAATTGTTCATGTTCGTCGCCTTCAATGGCTGGGGGTAGACCCAAAGATATTGATGGTGACGTGGTGGTGGTGAATTTTAGGGACCCAAACGCTGTCCAGTTCATATTGAACTGGCAGGCAGGAAGTACAAATAACATAATAATCCCTAAACCATTAACCTACTTTTATCCGAGGTCAGTGGTGTTTCCATCACAGCTCCACCCGCCGCAATATCAACAACTACACCATATACCCACAACTCAACCAAACAATCATTCCATTGTACAGAATGCTGGGAGTAATTGTTATGCGTCATATCCCCCCCTCTGCAGAATGTAAACAATATGCATTACATACCATGCCCTATGATAGCACCAGACCCGATGGGATGGAATTATGTTTCGGCCAAAACACATAACACCCAGAAAGGTAGGATGGATAACCTTAAACCATTTACTCCGCTAGAAACCTCTAATAGATATGACATCTTTAGCGGTCTAGATGATTGTGATTGATGCCATGTGATGTGGGGGTGTGCGGGGTTAGACACATTGAATTGTGGTGACGTGAGTAATACCACTCAGAATGCACTGGCCAATACTGTGATTTTTGATGATGTGAATGATATATTGGTTAATACTGCGTCCTCTTGTGTGGGTAAAACTGCCTATGACAATGTTAATGTATTCCATGACGTCAAAAATCCAGAGGAGGAGGTTTTGCAGATATCTATTCCGCATAACAATTCACTCTTAGAGGTAATGCCCATGGCAACTCAATCTAGGCTTCCAAGTTCTCAGGAAGAGATGCCTAGGACTTTCCCTGAGAGACTAGTTACTCCTGAAATTCCGATTAAAATGATCTGTTGGAATATAGCTGGAGTTGATAAAAATCTAAGGGACCCGGAGTGGGCTAGCTATATAGAGTCCTTTGATCTCTGCCTCTTTCAGGAAACTTGGGCAGTGGAGATGCCTCATAGGGTGGGCTACAAGACTTATGGGATTGGTGCGATACCCTCTAGAAGTGGTAGGCCGTCAGGGGGACTTTTGATATGGGTGAAAATAAATTTAAGGGTAAACATTGAGGAGATACCCACTAACTCCGTAGACATATTAGCTCTAAAGATCACAGCTTGTAATGGGAAGAACCTATTCCTTATAAATGTCTATAACAGGCCTTTACCCTCCTCAAAAGAATCACCGACCATTGCTAATTTAGATTGTTTTCTGAGTAGATTAGATCCCAGGGAGGATTTTGTTATTTTGGCTGGTGATCTAAATTGTAATTTTGAGCCAGTCTTGGGCCTTAGCGAAATCTTTAATGATGAAGATCAAGCAAACAAAATCCCTATCCTGGAGAATGTAAAACAGGTTAAATGTTCAACATTGGGCTTACAATTGATTAATCTATGTACGGAACACTCCCTTAGGGCATGTAACGGACGGTTACCCTCCGACAGCTCAAAAAAACCAACATTCACCAGGAACAACTATAAAAGCAACTTAGATTTTGTGATTGCTTCTATTCCCCTCTGGCCTCATCTTTTAGACCTCAAAGTAATGGAACGGTTTGAAAGTGATCATTTTCCCTTAAACCTGATGCTGGATGCTTATTTGTTCAATGACATGGTCCAACAACTTACATCTGAGGAAGGCGAAGTTGTTAATTCTGAGATCCATATCAGTAATAATAGAAGATCCCTAAAATGGCCATTCATACTGGATCATAGTGACATTTTAAGTGAAATATACTCGCTTTTGGCAGGTACTTTTGGTCCTTATTTAGAAATAATAGGTGATAACGAAAGTAACATTTCATTTCTTCAAATTCACCAAAAAATTTTTGCTGACCTAAAGTTACTAGTCACTAAGATGCCAAAAAAAACCCAGCAGAAGACCCAGAATCTGTCCCATAGTAAGCCATGGTATGACAGATCCTGTAGAGAGTCAAAGAGGGAATTACTATTGGCAATAAAGACCAAATCTCCAACAGACGTAAAAAGAGCAAGGAGCGATTACAAATCTGTCCAAAGGGCCGCAAAGATAGCATGGGAGGAAGATAAATGGGCTGATTTGCTGCTAGCCGCCAAGTCACGTGACAATGTGGCCTTCTGGAGGCTGGTCGCAAATGGGAACCATGTAGGCAGGGTAACTAAAGATGTTTTTTTGGATGAGCTAACATGGGTCACACATTTCACGAATTTATACAAAAAATATGACGACCCATACATGAATACGAGTGTAGAAAATCCTGAATCCCCAGCCGAGCATCTGGTTTTTACTATAGGGGAAACAGAGCTGGCAATATCACAAATTAAATCCGGGAAAGCTCCAGGTTTGGATAAAATCCCGGGGGATCTATATAAGCATAACCTCGAAGTATGGGCACCTTATATTAATTATCTGTGCAATACATTTTCTTGCACTTTAGAATTCCCAGAAAGTTGGAAGGGAGCGGAAATTGTTTTAATTTTTAAAAAAGGAGATAGGATGGACCCATGTAACTATCGGCCAATAAGTCTAATGGACATTTTACAGAAAATCTACTCACGACACATTTTAATACGAGTGAGTAATTGGCTAGATGAAAATTCTTTTTTAACCAAATTCCAAGCCGGTTTCAGACCTAAGGTCAGCACAATAGACCAAATTTTTAGATTTTGCTGCCTCTACTGGAAGTACGTAGTGATTAAGAGGTGCCATTTATATGTTGCCTTTGTAGATTTAAGGGCTGCATTTGATTTGGTGCCTCGCAGTCTCTTATGGAAAACCTTGAGTGCAGCAGGTATGCCAAAAAATCTTGTCATTCAGATTAAAGAGTTACACAAAGGGAACTTCGCGAGAGTTAGATGGGGTCCAAATGGTGAATTAACCCAAAAAATACCCATCGAACGTGGAGTACGCCAGGGTTGTGTTCTGGCCCCGACGTTATTTTCCCTTTTTGTAAATGACATCCCCTCCTTTTTAGGGAGATGTAAAAACGATTCTCCGAAACTGAATGGCGAAAAGGTGACATCTTTGCTATTTGCTGATGATACCATTTTGATCTCCCAAACAAAAAATGGCTTACAGACATTATTAAATACCTTTAATGAATATTGTAGCCAAAAGGGGTTGGAGATCAATGGTAAGAAGACCAAATGTATGGCCCTAAACCCTGTTAAACCAGACAAGGGCTGTTTAACATTAAAAGGAGTTACGCTTGAATCAGTGCCACATTTTTCTTATTTAGGGGTGACTTTGGATTCAAACTTTACTTGGAAAGCCCAAATCGATAAAAGCAAATTAACCTTTGTACAAAATGTTAAACCAATACTCAGGGAGCAAAGTATGAGCACTAGTAAAGCGATATCCCCAGTAATGGAATTATTCAAATTTAAGGTCCAAGCATCTGTTCTTTATGGTGCTGAAATATGGGGTCCTGGGTCCAGGGAGTCTTTTAGTGTTTTAGACAATAATTTTGTGCGTAGCTTGGTAAGGGTCCCTAGAGGCACCCCATTAGTTCCCCTGGAGCTTGACTTAAACTTCAAAAGGACAGATCACCAAGTTTTGATTCGACCACTAATGCTGTGGGTGAGACTATGGCAAGTGCCCGAACTTCAAGACTACCGAGACGGGCTAAAGGAAATTATGATCCTTGACAGCCAGAGTACCACTCCATGGCTAAGGCACATTAAGACATGGTTGAATAATATAGGATTGAAGCACTTTTGGGAGAATCCCGAGCAATTACCTGCTAACCCCAAACTAATCCTAAAAAGAGCCTTTTGGAGTTTTATGTTAAGTAGGACTGTAAATATTACAACCAGTGGTACCTTAGTTGCAAAGTTCCTAAACTTTAAGGATGAACCGCTCTATGAGATGTTTATGGACGAGATAGAGCCGCCACTTGCCAAAACTTTATTCCTAAAATTTCGGTATGGAAATCTATTGATTAAAACTACTTTGGCACGGTGGGCTAGAAACCGCGACCCAGCATCCCTAGTAATGGATGAAATTTGCCCCATGTGTGACCAAAACCAGACCGAAAATGAACAGCATATTCTTTTTTTCTGTCCCTTCTATCTACAGGCTAGAAAGAAGTGGATTAAACCAATATGCTTACTTTTAGGCTTGAGGTCATGCTCTCAGGCTCTGAGAATCCTAACAACAAACACATCTCAACAAATAATATTTAGTGTCAGTAGATTTTTACTCTCTATCTTTTATCAAAGGAAAAAAATAGGGCATCAATTGTAACCGAACCGATGCTTGGGATTGACATGATGGTCCATTGTATCTTTTACGAATGTATGTTCCTGCTCAAATTATTATCCAACTTGTATTGTATTTTATACCTTGTGTTTTATGTATTTAAGTGATAACATGTTTTTAATCACTAATGAAATGCAATGTAATGTATGCACTGTCTTTTATGGCATATTAGCCGAAATAAAGAATCTAATGAATGAATACTTCAATTCGGATGACTTCATAAAACTTGCCAAATGGACACAGGTACGCTGGGACGGGTAGAGCCAGTAGTGTGGATGCTGATGGACTACCTGCCCTACAGTCGACTGCCCAGCTGAATGAAAATCAGCCAATGTATGATAGCCGGTGGGCGATACACTGCCCCCACCCTTCCCAACCCCTCCCTCCTCTTCGGCTGCCAGCAGACTGCAGTTGCGAGGTGCAGTCTAATCTCGGGTGTCACACTGTAAATTAAATAGATTTAATTTCCCCTAAAACATGGAAGGGGGTAGACCCAGTGTCTCACACACCAACAGCATGACCAACTGGGCAGGTCTGATTGGATCCTGCACTTTCATTCACAGATGGCCACAGGGAATCGAAAACCCCAAACAGCCCTTAAGTGATGCAAAGGAGCAGCTGCAGGATTGGTCAGCAGCGGCTCCATTCAGAGGTGTACACTGGCCCCTTCCTCCATTCTGCCTTCTCTTTTTTGGCAGCATTTGAGCAGAGCACTTTCTGTGCAGCTGCACAGTCTCCCGTGCCTTCAAGCCTGCCCTGCCTGACTGCCTGTCTTTCCCCTAAGAGTACCGGTACTCTCCTTGGCAAAGGAAAAGTTCCGGTACTCAAAGGGAGAAAATTAAAAGGTGCCAGTACTCAGTACCGGCCCATTTAAAGCACTGTAATATAAGTATAACATATTTTTACTGGTTTTCAACCATCTTTTGAACCCACTGGACGTTTTTTGTGTCATTTTCATTTGTCTTCCACTCACATAGCTCACGACCTGAGGCAAATGCCAGCACTCTTGAGCCACTGACTACCTTTACTGTGAGGGGCTTGCACATTTTGCACCTTCATAGAAAAGTAGTCCCTTTTAGTGCCAGGATCTATTGGCCCAATGTGCTCTTTGAGGAAACTCAAATATTTTGTGTAATAAAGTTTTACGAAAACCATTACAAAATGAAAAACCATGGGCAAAACTAAAAGGTTGGCATTTAACACCAGACCTATTGGCTTTACCAATGCAATTACATAAATAGAAAGGATGTGTCAGGACCTTCCCTAAAGTAAGGGCTGCCCTATGAAAATACTTAATATTTTTTCCCTTTCCTTTCCTTCATGAAATCTCTTCCTTCTGAAACAGTGGGGCACAAAGGAGGGCCCTGTTGGCACCTTCATTCCGAAAGGGCATTTATTCAGCCAAAGATCTATGAATATCTTTGATGTCCTTCAAGATAGACCTACTCAAAGGCAGAATCACCTGCCCAAAATGCAAAACAAAGTGAGAAAGGAGATTGGATGTTGCCACAGAATAAAAAGTAGCATGCGCATGACTGTAGGAAATTGGGTTACAGGTTGAGGAGAGTAAAACCCCACTCAAGCAGCAACCATAACTTCTATTAGGGTGAAATCACAAGCGAACACCAAATTAACCTATGCTTAACCCTCTGGTAGCTTGGCACAAGCAGGCAGGCTTTTCTCACAGGCAATATGTAAAATATGCAACAAGTCAAACAGTAATAAAGTGAAAATACAACACAAGAAAAATCCCACACTAAATTAGAAGAATAGAGTAAATTTAATAAATTATCTAAGACCAAAATGACAAAAATCTAATCAGTAGAACAGAAGATATGCAATGTTAAAAATGTAAGCAAAAATAAGGCCTAGAAGCACAAGGAGGCAACTGAGGTTATTTGGTCAACCTGGACTAGGACAAGGTCACAAGGTCATGAAACTTCGATGAAGCGCAGGCCAGATTCATGAACCAAGTTAGGCCAGTTTAACAAAGTACCTTAAATCGCTTTTGTGTAGCATTGCAAGATCCCACGTCGAGAATGCTTTGTGCAGTGGTGGTTCTGAGGAGCTACGAGTCTATGATGCGAGTTCCTGCGTTAGGGATGCACCGCAGTGCGGCAATTCTAAAGTGGAGATGTATCGGACTGAATAAGTTCTGTTAAGGGGCCACAGCTGGGTTGCCAGAGCCCATTTAGGCCTGCTTCCAAGGGTCCAGGACTGGGGTGGCACCACATGGGGGTAGGACTCACAGCAGACAAAGTCAAAGTGCTGGGTTCAAGGTGGTTGGAGCCTTTTCTGTCCCTGAGATTCTGATCAGCAAGCCAGTCAACTAGCCCTTGGAGTCACTCTGGTGGTCTTTCATTCAAGATGTAGCTCCAGTCCTTTTCACTAAGTCAATAGTGGAGCAGAGTAGCAGCCCTTCTTGCACAGCAGCAAATAAATGCTTCTGAGCCTTCAAAAGGTCCAGAGGTGTACTGAAGAGTTGAGTCTGACTATTCAGTATTTATACCTGGTGCCCACTTTGAAGTAGAAGGTTCTGAAGGTTTCCGACCCCAGAAGTGCTTGGAATTTCCTACCTCCATGCCCTGGCCCCAACTTGTCTGGGGTCACAAAAGAATAGAGACAAACCCTTTGTGAGTGTGCTTGGCGGAGCCTTTGTGATATTTAGTGGGTAGGTAACATCTCCCCTTCATCAAGGCAAAGATGGCCCATCTGGGCACAATTCATGAAGCCCAACTGCCAGATACACCTAGTCATGTGGCCCAGAATATAGGCTGCAGGCACAAATTGCTGTGACAAGAATATGAAACTTTCTAAAAGATGCATTTTTGTGAATTATGACTTAAAATCCAACCCAATCATTAAAGAGAGGTTTACATTGCAATTCTTTATACACCAAATTTGACATTCGTATCTCCTCCCAATTGAGAGTTATCACTTTATAAATGTAATAAGGTAACCCTATGTTATTATATGGGAGAGGTAGGCCTTGCAGCAGTGAAAAACAAATGAGTTTTTCAGTACCAAGACAGGTAAAACTTAAAAGTGCATGTCCAACATTTGAAATTCAGTGCACCCTTCACTATGGGATATATAGGCCGACCCTATGGGTGACTCATATGTATTAAAAAGGAAGGATTATTTTGTCATTATGAAAAGGCAGTTTAAACTTCACACACAGGCTGCAATGGCAGGCCTGAGACATGTTTAAAAGTCTACTTAAGTGGGTGGCACAATCAGTGCTGGAGGTACAGCAGTAGCATTTAATTTACACTAACTGCGTACATGTAGTACCTCTTTATTAGGGGCTTACAAGTAAATTAAATGGGCCTAATGGGTATAAGCCAATGTGACTATATTTAAAGGACAGAGCACAAACCCTTTAGCACTGGTTAGCAGTGGTAAAGTGGGCAGAGTCCTACAGCCAGTAAAAACGAAGTCACCAATAACAGTAGGATGGAAGTCAAAAAGTTAGGGGGAAATCATGACACGGATGGCAGGTCCAGCGATAACCTATGCATAGCAATGGCCTATGTTTTTGTTGAATGTTGGTTTTACACACCCATGCACAACTGAGTGTTTTGAGGTATATCCATTGTGTTGAATATATGCTCAAAGATTAATAATGATAAAGGTCAATAATGTTATTAGCACATGAGCCAGTCTTGTTGCACATCCTTTCTCTGTCCCACTAAAAAGTCAGCTAAAAAAGCTTGAATTCTTTGACTTCTATATTTTCCTAATAAAATAAAAGATGCAGCCAGTCGAAGCACTAGTGTCTTAAGACTTGCATTTTGAAGAGAGTCGTAGGGGTCTATTAGGATGTCGGGCGGATTGCCACCGCCTGCACAGCAGTGGAGATCTGCCCGACATTTCCCTCTGCCTGCATCCCATTTCCACCCCCATATTACAATGGCTGGAGGGGGCCTGCCGCTTTTCCACCGGTCGCCTCGTCGACCGGGTGAAAAACATCTCCAATATGGTGGCGGTGTCTGCAAGACACTACCATCCATATTAGGATGCAGGCGGAGATCAGCCTTTCCATGGCTGCCATTCATATTAGGATGCAGGCGGAGATCAGCCTTTCCATGGCGGCAATGCCGCCATGGAAAGGCATGAGGCATTTGGCATTGGGGGCCTGTTGCGGGCCCCCAGGGTGTTGGGGTGGAGGTTGCACATGGGGTTAACTATGGTACCCCCCTGCATTTGCATGCACAACGTGGCAGGCACCGCATGGTGCCTGCCATTGTGTGTATGCAAATGCACAAGGTGCATCCACAGCATTGTGGCGGGCGGTGCTGTGAACACCGCCCGCCACAATGCTGGGAATAGGGGATGCCACTGCCACCGTGACGATGGCATCCTAATTGCCGATGTGGGACCGCCGCACCACTGGCGGCGGGTCCCAGGTCCGCTAGGGTGGCGGACAGAAATAAGTCTGCCCGCCATCCTAATAGGCCTGTAGTATTGCCTCAAAAGGATAAAAAAATTGTAACTACAAAAATAAAACATACTCTGATTACTGACAGGGCCACGCTACACACTTGTTGCCTTTCAACAATTTCTAGTGTCTGGGGGTCATCTGGTTTTGAATCTAATGTACCATCAATCTGAGACAACATTTTAGTACTTATTTAAAGTCTACATGTTTTACCTAATAATGAAATAAAGAGATAGGAAGGAACAAATAATTAACTTACTTATAATATGCCCAGCGGAAGGATCATCAGGCGTTGGGGTTACTGGATAGAAAGGGATACCTGTGAAAAAAAGTGTACTCCATTACATGAACAAAGTCAGTTTTGCCTATCAAATGTCTTTAAAGATCAACCAGGTAAGAGTTTCAAAACATTATCACTGAAACATAGCGGCCTTTTCTCAAACGTCGAAGAATAGTCGTACACTTACATTCCTACGTACAAGTGTAAATGTACGACTTTTAGGAATTCACCTTTGTTCCTAGTAAAAGGCCTTGAAAGCTACACCATCTCATATTTCCAGGTGTACTTCAGGGAATGCCATAGGACTTTGCTTTTTCTCTAATGAGGAAGTATATAGGGTACTGCTCCACATTCAGTAAGGCTGCCTGATGTGCAAATGCACATTGTTTCATATTATTTTGTTCAATAAGGAAACATTTCCATGTTGAAGAATCACTTCCCCTATATCCCCATAATGTTTGGAGATGTTTCCTTACCCTTCCCACCAAGCAAAATGATTTACTCCAGCCCTTTGCTGGAGGAAATATTTGACATGGTGGGGTAGTGCAGGAAAGAAGTTTGAGAACACCAGCAAATCATATCCAAGTAACTAATTATTCTACCACATTGATCTACAGCACAGGACCAAGCATATGAGTATTTTACTCTTAGTAGGGACATGTCCTTTAATAGTAGGATAAGCAAACAATGTAATTCAAATCATTTTTGTGATTATAATTATAATAAATATTATTTTATATATAATTATAAATGAAACAATTTGTCTTCCAATTATAATAAATATTATTTTATTATAATATTATAAATTAAACAATTTATCTCCTAACACACCTGTACCATAGAAGTGTTTGGATATGAATTGTTGGATTAATTTGTCATCTTGTACACATTGAAAAGACCCAATAAAACTTGTTAAATTACACCCAAGTGTCAAAAAGATTCTAAACAAACTATATACATAGAGCTGAAATGTGTTGTCAACCAATTAAGATGTATCTATTACATCCTGACCCAGGCTCCACTAGCCAACATATTTTTCATGCGTTACGAGTGTGTCTTGCCTCGCCCTCAAAATAATAATACCACTCTCACATGATGGCCTAAACACGACGAAGCAGGAGACATAAAACACAACAACTCCTAGAAAGGGGTTTCACTTTACAAAATGCAAAGACTCTCTTTTTAGAATAAGGCTTGGGGGTTTATTTATGCACTGCTCTCTAACAAAAAGGTTTACCCAGATATCGAATGAGTAACATTCAAATGTATATAGAGATATATTTTTATATACAAGCAATGATAACACACTTGGCAAATGTAACTGTTAAATGCATGAATAGAAATACTGAATAAACAGGCAGCAAATATTACTGGAAGTCCTGCAAGAAATCAGAAAGATATAAATACACTAAATACATCAAATGATCACTTTGGATGTGTACTTGGACTCACTGACACATCACAAAAAAAACACCTCAAATGACTATGTACAAAGGCACCACGCATCACAATGGCACTAGTCAGAATCAAATCACCTCACCCAATCATTCACTCGACATCCTTGCCAACTCAAGCAAGAGGAGCCCGTTAAAAGCCAAGCAATGCACTCTTAGCCGGGACTCAGGTTCTGTTTGTCTTGTGACAGTACGTCTACTCCAGAAGTGAGCTCCTAAGCTGGCTGCCAAGATTCTACAGCTTTATAGTCTCAAAACACACAAGAAGGTTCGAGAGTCTTTCCCTTGCACCAAGGAAACATGCTGGAATTGGCCACCTTCCATGCAAGCATTCCAGGACAAAAGGAGTTCCCACGTTCCCTCACTTTTGTAAAGAACGGGGCCCCTGAATACTGGATAAATTGCCACGACAGGGAAATATAACTCTTAGATAAGATCACTGTGGCAAGGTGGGTCAAACCAATTCACAAGCACATATATGAGAAATATTTACTTATAATGACCACATATATATCTCAAACACATAACAACCTAATATCTGATACATTTGTTTTAATATTCTTTTTTGTGATTTTTTAAAAATTATTATGTTTGATAACTTTAATCACTTGTTTTAAAAAACATATCCTATATACAGATATCTTGTTCAATACATTTTTTATATATAAAACGGGTTGTTTTAGTGCACACACATAATGATATTAATAATTCCTCTCATCTTTCACAATAATCTTATCGCTATCAATAGTTTAGTTATTAACAAAGGAACATTTTTTTTTTGGCATATTCTTTTCATTTCATCCTATAACAACACCCTTACTTTCAATATATATTCAACTTTTTCTTGATAAGAGGAGACTGGCAGTCTGTGTTCTAGCTACAGGCCTTTCGGCTTGCGCCTTCGTCAGGACTCCTAGTTGCGACTAGGAAACATAAGAAAAAAATGTGTGGACGATAGAAATAAGTCTATAATTTAGAATTTTGGCCTGCATTGAATTTACCAGTTTTCAAAAAATTCAATACCTTTTCATTTTTCTATTGTCCTTCTCCAATTGAGTATTTTAGGGCCAATTCTATTCACTTGTGCCAGCTTGTTAGTTATTTCTACATTATTTTCCTGTCCTCTGATTAAAAAAATATAAAGCCTCTGGGTTAGATAGACTGATATCACCCAGCAATATTTAGAGCCAATATGTTTAAGATTTTACTGTTCACCAAGGAGTGTCAAAGTCTTTTCGTGAATATATTGTCCCTCTTTAATTGAATAAATTAACAAATGTTCTGTTCACTTTCAGCAACTGATTCATTGTTGCTTCATTATTTTTTATTTTTTATTTTTTAACCTCTAGCTAAAATTATAAAAATGTATAGTTTAGATAGAGTATTGCCCCCGACATTATCAACATAATTTGCAATTTCAGTTATATTACCTGTTATTCCCCAAGTCGGTGGCAAATATTAGCCTACCAAGTTCTAAACAGTTTATTTATATGGTATTTTAAATCATTTATTGTCACCCCGTATTAGGATATCCGACAACTACTAAGTTAAACGCTCAGATTATAATCACATATCGTATATGTAAATAACAACTGTGTAGGAAAAGAAATAAGGTTAGAATTTGGGAGGGGATTATTTGCCACCAACTTGGGGAATAACAGTGGAGGAGCGGTATTAACTTACCTTTTCACCCCATGAGTAAAATACATCACGTTTTGAGAAAATAATCACTTATCATCAGGTTAGAACCCATAAAAGTCAAACGTGGTCATACACAATTAACATCTATGTGGAGTGAGCTTCAGGATAGTCGTAACTAAGCAGAATAACAATCCCCCAATTAAAATGGAATCTTAGAGCCCATAAAAGTCAAACGCGGTTACACACAACTAACGTCTATGTGGAGTCTGTTTTGGGACAATAGTAACCAAGCAGGATAACAATCCTCCAATTACAATGGAATCTACACTAGGCCATAAACTTGGCAAATATGTTACCGTACCTTGAACACTTCTTATCAGAGAACGTGTCAAACCCCGGAAGTAATTGCTCCTGCTGACGTAAAGGGTCGCTCGTAGCATTTAAAAGGCCATAGTGTAACCACATGGCTACAGGCGTGGTCTACCTAAGGTCATCGAGAGAGTAATCTATGGCAGGTAAGAGATGCATGCAGAACAATATTTTGCCATCAGGGTATAGTAGTATCTAGCTTTGCACAATGCTCGGATTGTATATAGTTAAGCAAGCAGTTATTCTCCTAAAGTAATCAACAGATATAAAGAGAAAACTGCCGTAATTGATACAAATTTGCAAATGCTACGTAAGGAAGTTTATAATGTAAATAGGAACATATTGATGTCCCAGAAACTTCCCGTTAATTTTTCCTAACTAGAATGCAACCTATATGCTTTAACTGACTAGACAAAGATAGCTCCCCCTTTTTTTGATTAATCGCTCTAAGGGAACGAGTTAAACTTCGCAAGTAATTGCGCCCGTTAACGTAAGGGAGCCAGTAAGCATGCAACACTTGCTGTGAGGGTATCATGATGAGGTGGTAAAGAATATTAGCGGGCCCATGTACATTAAGAGAGTATACTTTAAAATATTGCACAAACTAGTTATAATCGGAGAGGTATATACCTCCCAGGTTCACTATTGGGCACAAAGTGGAGACCGGTATAATTAAAAGCAAATACGCATAAGCGAGGAAATGGCAAAGAGTTGACAACAACGTAGAGTGTGATATTTAAGGTACTAGAGTACACTGTCTACGGTTTCACTATCGGGTACAAAGGGGATACCAGTATAATTAAAAGCAAATACGCATAAGCGAGGACATGGAGAAGAGTTGACAAAACGTAGAGTGTGCTATTTAAGGTAGAAGACTACACTGCCTTCATACAAAAGTGGCGTGTTAGAGCAATGTGCAATAAGGGGAGATCTAAAGCCCTAGACGCCTTAGTTTGTAGATAACAGGGGCGCTATAGTATACAAATTTACAACAAAACGGCGTGCAGAGAGATATAGGCAAACCATATAATGTCAGCATTTATCTTCCAGCTCAAAGAAAGTGCAAAAGACCATAACGTTCAAGAATCTGGTCTGTAAGTACATTGAAGTCCTTTTTAAAAGAAAATCCAGAACCTGGCAGGAAAAAGGAACAAAAGGGTCAGTATCCTTCTTCATAACTTTTTCTACACTTAAGATAGTTGTTAGAATAAACACATGAATTATATTATAAATGCACAGAATCCATGAATAGAATACATTATTTTAACTTTTTTAGATTTAACCAATAGTTCTATCCTTTCACGTTGTCAAATCTCCCAGTTGAGTAAGGAAAAAAATGACAACCCCTCATACAGGTAATGTTGAGAATATAAGAATGCACAAACATTATTTTTATTGAGAAACCTCTTAATATATTGCAGCGGGTAATATAACTGAAAGAGCAAATTATGTTGATAATGTCGGAGGGCAATAGTCTATCTAAACTATACATTTTTATATTTTAGTTAGAGGTTAAAAAATTAAAAATAATGAAGCAACAATGAATCAGTTGCTGAAAGTGAACAGAACATTTGTTAATTTATTCAATTCAAGCGGGACAATATATTTGCAAAAAGACATTGACCCTCCTTGGTGAACAGTAAAACATTAAAC
Source organism: Lissotriton vulgaris (assembly GCF_964263255.1). Taxonomy (NCBI): domain Eukaryota; kingdom Metazoa; phylum Chordata; class Amphibia; order Caudata; family Salamandridae; genus Lissotriton; species Lissotriton vulgaris. The sequence continues at coordinate 122,783 of NW_028253474.1, read as the reverse complement.
ATGTTGGCTCTAAATAATGCTGGGTGATAGCAGTCTATCTAACCCATAGACTTTTATATTTTTTTTAAATCAGAGGACAGGAAAATAATGTAGAAATAACTAATGAGCTGCCACAGGTGAATAGAATTGCCCCTAAAAATTACTCAACTGGAGAAGGACAATAGAAAATTGAAAAGGTATTGAATTTTAAAAAAATTGGTAAATTCAATTCAATTCAATTCATAGAGTCTTTATTTCGATTACAGAATCATAAACGACAATCCAACAATAGAATGTATCCATTAAAACACATTAGAATAAATAGTTAAAACATGCACAAGGTACCCTAAAATAAGTATTAAACCACAAGCCAAGACTCACTGTTTAAAACCATGATTAGAACACAAAAGATAGATAAGGTCAAAACACTCAGCATCTATGACTTTATACATTTGAAAAAGGCTAAAAAGCAATTCACACTAACCCACGTCTGAATTCAGTATGGAAAGACATATCTTTAGGCCCTAAGTTTATTGTCCCGAAGCCTCCATGCCCACCCAAGAAATTTAGCAGTGGCGATAACAATGGCCTCCTGGGGGCTTGTCTTTAGGATCCTCAGGGCTTCACTGGCAAACCTTGTGCCAAGGACAAGACATATAGGTTTAAGCCATTTCCTCCTCGGGACACTGTAGGCCGAACAAGAAAATAACATATGGGAAGTAGTTTCATGGTAGGCCTGACACAACGGGCATAAGTCAGTTGTGGGCCTTAGCCATCTGCTTGTGAAGGCTCTTGTGGGCAAGGAACCAACCCTAAACGGATGGCAGAGCTTCCTATCCAGTGGTTTTAAAATAAGAGCCCCATCTAACCTGGGCATATTTGGAATCATGGAGCTTAACTAACATCGATAAGAGCTCCAGGGGCATTCCCAATTCTAGGAAGGCTCTCCACATTTTGCTACGTGGTGCAGTGTAGTTCCTGTATTCCCAATAGGCTCTGCGAATTGGAATAATATATCCTATAGATGTGACGTAGGACTTATGTCTACTAGGTCGCTATCGAATATATTAGACTTAAGTATGAGTTCCAGCTAGCTCAGAGGTCACTAGAAACGTTCTCAAATTCACATGAAGGGATTTTGTTTCTGACAACCGCATAAACATGACAAATTTGTTTCCCCAAGATAAAACTGACCTTCAGAGTCGTGGAAACAATAGATAGATATTCTACTCAGTCATTCGTGCATGCTTCGTTTCACCAGAGGTGCAGAGAAATTGAGAGATGGGCGTTTTCAATAAAAGTATTTATTGAACAGTCTTTCGCATGCAGAAGAAATGAACTGCTACAATAGTAAGACTTGTTGAAAAGTATAATGCAAACAGTAATAAGAGTAGGATAAAATAATACTGTAAAAGCATTGTATGTTTCCTAGACCATAGATAAATACATACATAAATATCAAAGGCTAAAAAGTACTCAACTGGTGCTTCTAAAATACGCCTACCCGGATGTACCTAACCTGCGTCTAGTACGAGGGAAGAAGTAAGTGAGGTGTAGCATAAATCTAGTATTCTTTTTGCCAAGAATCTATCCAAGATTTCTCTTAGGGTCTAATCAGCTCCGTTCCTTGGTTTTAGAATGAAGGAGGTCAGTCTCAGGACTCGATTTCCCAACAACCAGCAAGGGTAGCTTGGAAACACTGAAGCTGTATTTCTCGGCAAGAGAAAAGACAGCATCTCTCTCAGTGCGTCTGCTGGAGGGTCGACTTCCTTCGGCACTTGCTGTAGCAGGATGCGTCGGGCAAGTAGATAGTCGAACTGCTTCAAACCACTGTGTGTTTGCTAAGGCAAGTGTGGGCATATTTATTCCCTGAAGGTGCCGAGATTGACGTAAAGGTGGACATAATAACGTCATCAAAGAGTCTCAGTTCTTTTAAAACACCATGAGTTCTTGGATAAATCAATATTCAAGCAAGGGGAAGTCCCTAGCTGCTGAAGCCAAGTTTTCCAAGAAATCGTGGATTTTCGGAACTAGTGGAAGTAGCCGTGCCACATTTGGACTGCATGAGCTATGTCTAAATATGGTTAGGATTTCTATGCCTATATATGGACATGGTGATTTATTCCTATATAAGGGCATGAATCGGGAAAATTACACTAGGGTCCTAAAATGTTCTACAACAGTGGGACAAGGTCAAAAGCTGATTTTAAATCAATAAATGCCACGTAAAATGTGCCACCACCTATGAGGACAACCCTCCAATATATCATCACAAACCTCAGGACCTGGTCTATTGTACTAGTGCAGGGCTAAAACCCTGCCTGCAGGGGTGATAGAATCTTAGCAAGAATCTTAGCATCGTCTACCCACCATTGAATCGGGCTTAGGACTAATCTGGCAACAATTTTTTGTATACAGTCTAACAATCTAATGGGGCTGTAATTACCTGCCTGCGCTCGGTCCCCCTTTTTATATACCGGAATTATTACCGCTCCCGAACAAGTGGCGCGGATACACGAACCACTAGCAATGGAGTTAGCCAAGAAAGTAATGTAGAGCACTCAGTTGTCCTTATCATGGATGAATAAATCAGCAGGCACACAGTCTGGTCCCGGGCCCTGCCTCTAGGAACAAGAGAAAGAACAGTCTCAACCTCAGAGTTGGTGAATACCAGAGCTAGAATTGGGCTGGTTATTTTAAATCCATCTAAGTTAGTATTAGTGATGGAAAACTGGGCCATAAAATACTCCGCCCACTGATCTGGCGGGACATGATTGATTGCTTTAAAGGGCGTCCCTTCGCCCCTGGTTTTACCAGCTGCCAGAAGTAGGTCAAGTTCTTCTCTTTGCTCGCTAGGAGAAGATCGTTCCAACTATCCTCATCCCATTCTTCTTTGGCCTTAAACTGGGTTGCCTTGTAATTGACCCTAGAGGCCTTCACCTCAGCCATATCTTTGGATCTGATGGCCCTGGACAGTTTACGGTAAGCACCTTGGCAGTATTTATTATACCAAGAGGCCTTTACGACCCTAGCCTCCACTTTTTTTTTACATCTTTTAACAAAGAAGTTTTTTAAGTTAGAAAACAGATCACAGTGGACCTGCAGGGAAATTAAATCAATGTCCGCCTGTGTGGGGCAGCTTTGAAAAAGGATGATAGATTGTTCAACCAGGTCCTTCATTCTAGCATGATCCCCTTCATTGACAGCAAGCCTTGGCCATCTAACTCTCCTCAAGTCATTAGATAAGGAAATTTCTCGCAAGGGCTCACCTTGGTAAATTAAATACAGGCCAAAATTCTAAATTATAGACTTATTTCTATCGTCCACACATTTTTTCCTTATGTTTTCTAGTCGCTACTAGGTGCCTGTTGAAGAAAATGTTTACTCAGGAGAAGTAGGGACAGTCTGCTCAAAGCCAACGCCAAAAGGTATAACTAGAATAAAAATTAGGTTACAAGCACAATAGGGATTTACCTTGGTGAAGGTTTTTGGAGGTTGTGTACTTTAAATTCAGGCCCTATCCACAAATGTTATGCTTTAGCATTTTAAGCACATGGGCGTTTTCTGAGCACGATTTTCTAAATAAATGGTGCGGTGTCAATGGGATGCACTTGGCCTCTTGTGTATCATCACTTTTTACCTTAAATGTGAAACTATGTCTAATTAGAACTATCAAGCAGGCATATTATTATTAGACCATATTATTGTTAATCTCTCCTTTCAAGAATCTGTGATGGATTAATGACGAAGGCGCAAGCTGAAATGCGCGTAGCTAGAACACAGACCGCCAGTCTCCTCTTATCAAGAAAAAGTTGAATATATATTGAAAGTAATGGTGTTGTTATAGGATGAAATTAAATGAATATGCTGAAAAAATGTTTTTCCTTTGTTAATAACTAAACTATTGATAGCGATAAGATTATTGCGAAAGGTGAGAGGAATTATTAATATTAATATGTATGTGCACTAAAACAACCGGTTTTACATGCAAAAAAATTGTTTGAACAAGATATCTATATTTAGGAAATAGTTTAAAAAAAGTGATTAATGTTATCAAACGTAATGATTTAAAAGAAAACACAAAAAAGAATAATAACATAAATTTATCAGATATTAGGTTGTTATGTGTTTGAGATATATATGTGGTCATTACAAGTAATAATTTGTCATATATGTGCCTGTGAATTGGTTTGACCCACCTTGCCAAGATGATCTTTTTTAAGAGTTCCCACGTTCCCTCTACATTCTCACATGTTCCAGCCTTTATCTTAACAAAGCTTACAAAAGTGTTCCAGGGTACATTAAACAATCTCCACCAAAACGACCTTGAATGTGATTAACCCAAACAAATTGCAGACACTCTCCCCAAACAAATTACAGACACTCTCGGGGCCTGTCTGTGCACGTAGAAAAGCTCAAGCAAGGCAGAGTCAGATTTAGGATGACATGAGGCCATGCCAAAGCCAATAGTAAGAACTTCATAATACTTCCCAATGTACTACACAATGCGCATTTCTGCACCACTGCCTATAGCATCACATACTTCATCTTTCATTGTACACCACATTGCACATGTGTACACCACTGCTCAAAACACTGCACTTCGAGACTAAAAAGAACATTCCACACCTCTCTCTCTCATGCTTTCTAATGCAAATCCCACACGTTCTGTTCTTGGCAAGCTGTTCTACTGTGACAGCTCCCCCTTCAAAACTACGAAAAGAAGTCTTCAAGAGAAACAAGACATATGCAGGACGTCGTTCATTCATGCTAGGGTAAAGTAAAACACCAAAAGAGAATTAAAATGATGGTAGTCAAAGGTCATCACTTGGTGTCAAACCATAAGAGTGCCTTTAGTGTAAAGTGTTACAAACAAACTATAACACCATGACAAATATGATTTGTGTATTTACAGCAACCTGCAACCCTGGAAACCCTATACTGCAGTAACACTGCTCAAGGCACCTGTTATCACCACTGACTCTCATGTAAACTGTGGGCAACCACAAAGCAGAGATAGAAGCCCTGGAGCATTAGTAGGTCAGTTCTCTTCCATCGAGTCCTGTATCCATCCCAGACTCTCAAAAAAAGTGAGTTGAGCAAAACAAAGACAAAGTATGGCTTTAGGTTAAAGAGACAGGTATTAGCATTAGCACCCACCCAATCCAACAACTGCAGTTGCATAAAGAGGCTTTGGTGGGTTTCCAGCAGCCTGAGGTGCCCCTTGATGCAGGGACCAGAAGAGTAAGAGGAGGTCCTACTGCTAATTGTTGCTTGACTATGTCATATCCAGGCTATGCCCTTCCAGTTCCTGCGTTTTCAATTTGAGGAGCGGTGAAATCCACAAAGACGATTGGGGCCCGTGGGCGGTTGAGCAGGCGCCAGGCCATCATGCAGACCAATTGTCCTGTACTGGAACTACTAATGCATGCCTCCTCTAAGAATATGGGATTTAGGAACAAACACACAGTACAGAGTATGAAATGATCTTATCCTTAGTAGCGATATCCCTACTAGCAAGATAATCATAAATGATTTTTTACATGATCATTTATGATTACAATTATAAGAATTGTTTCACAAATTAAATTAACAATTGATTTCCCGACACATCTCTGCAATAAATATGTTAGGAGAACAATGGTAGAATACATTTTTAATATCATCATAAATGTAAGCATTCTAAGATATCATTGTTAAATCTCGATACAAACAACATAAAAAGTGAATGTAATGGATACCTTGGACCATAGACAGTTTTAAAAAAATGATTCAGCATTTGATTATTAATTTAAATTATAAATTCAAAGGAGAGGAATATTTGATATTTTGAATGTCATTTGATTTTATTATACATGGAAAAAAGTATTTAAAAATTTTAAAACTGACGAAGTCAAGTATCACTATATGATATGGTGAAAATGTGCAGCAAGAACAAGAAACCATTTCATTAACGACTATGAAATGGTCACATTACTTTGATTTGAGTTTCTAAATATGAGTAGTGCCCTTAACACGAACTAACATTAATGTAGGAGAGGTATCAATCCGTATAAAAGATGTTATGTTCCATGATAGCTCCCAGCAGAATTCCAAGAGTGCTGTGGTGAAGGAAGCTGTGGCAACTGGTAAAACTCACCCCTTGTCACTCCTCTGTTGCTTCGGATCCTCTGAATCTGTCTCATATCCCACCTTACTTGCTTTTGTCCCATGATTCTGCCCACATGTCTCATCCTTTTTACTCCAGCCTCCCAGTAGGGTCTAAGAGCACAATTCCAACACCAACGTTATAAATGTCCAGAAAGGACTAATGGTTGTCGGAGATGTTTTCAGGCGTATCAATGCAGATTAGCATTGCACAGAAGAGAAACCACTAGAAATGATAGTGGACCCTCCATAACAAGGGCACGATTCTGCTGGGGTTGGGATCGGCTTCAACCGTTGGTCGGAGCCGTTCCGACTGCTACGGAATTGCCTGTTCGGATTCCTTTCCAACTGACCCATTTTGATGGGGTCGGTTAGAAGGGAATCCTAATCCGTTTTCTGAATGGCCTCCGATGGGCTCAGAGAGCCCGTCTGCCATTTGAAAAGCCGGCAGTAATCCTACGGCCAGAAAGAGCCGGCCAAGCGATTACGATGGCGGCTCCCCCCTGCCTCTCTGTGCCAGCTTTTTTGACACAGAAAGGCATTAGGAATCTGTCTTTGGGAGCCCCCAGCTGGGCCCTCATGGGTATAAGGCTGCCGAATGGCAGCCTAGAGGGCACCTATTATACTCCACTGTTGATCCCTGCACCTGGTTGCAGACATCTAGAGGTGCCTGCCACAGGGTGGAAGGATTGAACTGCACGTCTGTTCTTTGCAATGAGAGCAAGCATTCTGTTTAGAATGCATGCTCCCGTTGTCAAAGAATAGGATTGTGACTAAACATTGTTTGGTCTCATCCCACTTCTTGGACTGGAACTGACAACAGGAGATTGTTTGGTTCCAGTTCCAACTGATGTCGGAGGGACTCTGGTCTGCCCGACATCGGAATCGGGCCCCAAGTTGGAAGGCCAGTCAAACAATATATCTGTCCGTGTCATATCCACCACAATGGTCTTTCTCCTGGCAACAGTTTCAGCTAGTACAAAATCAACCTCATTGAAAACTCTGCACAATTGGGCTGTTCTCTTCCTATAGAATGTTCTGCTCATAAGGTGGGACATCTTATGACTGGAAAACAGCTGAGGCTAAAAGTATAGGAGATGCAGTAGGGATCACGAAATGGGCTGGAGCTCTGGGACAGTACTCAGAGATGAAGGAGGCACATCCTTAGGGTCATTGGGGGGAAGGTGTGTTCACTTGGCAGTGGATGATACAATTTGTGAATTAGGTCAGAAGATGGGCTGGGGGATAGGGTACTGATAAGGGATGTCTGCCAAGTGGTGCCAGCCGCCAACTGCCATTGTGGCTCTCACAACAGATGGAACAGTTTGCTACTACTGCAAAGAGGTGTTGAAGCTGCTCCAAATGCATTTCTTTATCCAAAATCAACCCTGGATTCAATTGAGTTTCTTATTGGAATTAATCAATTCTTGACTGGGTTGTTCCTTTCCAATACGACAGGAAGTGGATACACAAATGAAACTGCTCCTCATACAAAAAAACACAATTATTGGAATTTGCGAAAATCACAAAGGGGCCTATTACGATGACCGCTGGATGCCACCGTACCGGGAAACGGGACCGACCGCCAGAGGTGCGGCAGTCCCGCAGTAGCAATTACGAAGTGACCGCCACCCTGGTGGTCGCATCCCGGATATTCAACATTGTGGCGGACGGTGCTGTAAGCAGCACCCGCCACAATGCTGAATATGCATGTTGTGCAGTTGCATGCACAACGTGACAGGCACCGCGCGGGGCCTGCCACCTTGTGCATGCAAATGCAGGGGGGGTACCATAGGTACCCCCCAAGTGCACCCCTCCCCCCCGCCCCCCCACAGCCCCTGGGGCCCGCAACGGGCCCCCATCACCAAGGCGGCATTACCTCCATGGAAAGGCACAAATCCACAACCATCATAATATGGCGGGCGGTGCCTGCTAGGCACCGCCACCATATTATGTGAGAGGACTGCACGGCAGGGAATCGTAATGATTGCCAGCCTGCGGATGAAGCGGCAGACGGTCTTTCTGTCCGCCGCTGTGACCCCCGTCATTCTAATAGGGCAGGGGTAAATGGCTGGCGGACGGAGAAATATGTCGGGCGGATCGCCACCGCCGGTCGGGCGGTGGCGATCCGCCCAACATCATAATGGCCCCCATAGTTTCTAATAAAATGTGAAGGCGCAAGTCAATTAACTTTGCATCTTCACACCCACCCTTCTGAAGGCATTTCTACAAATTGTTGAAGTATTTTCTCAAGTTTGTGAGTTTGTAACTGTTGCTTGGGTTTCTCTGTGAAAGATAACCAATGGTGCTGAAATGTACCCTTCTATATCTAGATCAACTAGCAACACCTTTCTGTAAAAAAATCACTATAATTTCATACATTGTATCTGCTTGCTGCACGCAGGCGGTGCTAATCTTCCGGAACAGTAAAAGGGGCTCATTTTTCTTCTGAGCAATTGCATCTAAAACGTCTATTTTTGCAGCTGAATTGGGATCATAACATGGGTGCTAATTGCTAATTGTATACCACATAGGTGTTTTCTTTCTTGAAATCACAGTTTGCGCACTTCAGATTGCCTGAAAATATGTACTATTTGCATGTTATTACCCATTCTACAGTCTGGATCTTGGAATGGCATTGCAATTGTCAACTTGGCAAATAATGCAGTTGGCGCCATTGGTATTTACCAGGTGTGCAATTGCAACTACTATTGCGCTGGATGAGGAATGAACACCTCAGTGTTTTTTCAAAACTTGTACACACTCAACAATAGAAAGTAGCATATACAAATTTTATGGTAAGCATTTTTGATGCACAACTAAGACATCAACAAAGAAAACCAGATGAATGGGAGAATCGGCGACGACACTCTAACCACTCCCAACGCCAAATTGGTAATTCCACAACTTCTCCTTGAAAAATTGCCCTCATTTGCCTTAACTTTACTGTGTAAGCCAATGCCACTGTTTTAAGCACATGTTAACTATTGTAGTACACGCTGGGCCTCTTCTGCCTCACTGGGTCAGGTCTCTCAGAAAAGGGATCTCTGACCGTTGGCTTGGTGCTTCTACAAAATATTGGAAACAAATATTGTGATGCAAAAATATTGTGTCAAAAATATCGACAGGAATATCGAAGGTAAAATAATAATTTTAAGTCTTGTTTTTAAATTAATTGTAAATAATATAGTAGAAAATGTATGTAATATCGTTTGTGTTAATTAGTAAGTAATTTATTATAGTTTGTTTGATTATATAAGTTTACACATTTTTTGTTTGTGTTTTTAATGAGATAATTTATTAGATATGCAATTGTTGAGAATTGTATTTTCAATTGTATTAATGGCTATAAATATTTATTTTATATATTTTTTTAGTAGTGGAACTTTGCGTTTTTAGGGGTTAAGGGTGTGGAGACTTTTTAAAAGTGTATATTTTAAAGAAACCTTTATGTTAATTTTTTTAATGATATGCAAATAATGTTTTACAATTTTTAAATATAATTGGATATATACATAGTACATATTTTTAATATATTTCTGTTCATAATTAATTAAAATATATATGTATTATAATTAAAAGATTTCTTTGTTAAAAATATAAAAAAATTAATTTGGAAATGCAAAGAAATATATATATTTTTGTTTTAATAAAGTAAAATAATTTGACTTTTTTAATATAAAAGTTTAAATGTCTTCTGACCGCCGCATTACGACTTGGTCACTGGGCCCGTGGTGTGCCTGCGGTGGTCTTGTGGCGATGGCCAATGATTTTTCATATTTAGCGATGCATGTTTGTATATTTCGACTGTACTTGTGTCAAATGTACACATATGCATGATACATGAGGAAAAATACCAACTACCCATTGCCAGATCTGGCCCATCTGTGGCCAGTTCAGTCAATGGGTACATGGTACAAAACGAACTTACCTGTATATCACCTCAAACAGGGTCATATTCTATGGGGTGAAGATGCTGATGTGACGGGGGGACCTGGAGAAAGGGATCCACGTTGAACTTTGACTGGAAGAACAGGAAAGGGGTGAGTATGCATCCCAAATCTTTCAATTCCGCCAACTTGAAGCCAGCGGTCCCACCGCCATGGTAGGCTTGTAAGTAAGTAAGTAAGTAACTGAGCTTATAAAGCGCCTGGTTACACTAGCCAGTGTGTCCCCGCGCTGTACCACTGAGTAACCCATCCTGGCCTGTTCCTGTGAGGCGCCCACTCCTGGGCACCCCAAGGTGAAGCCAGGCATCCTTAGTGATTAGGGCCAGTGTGGATATTAAGCAAGCTATTGCCCAGATTGCCAACTTGTAGTATGGAAGGTGGTGAAACTTCTCTGTACTTCCCTATGGTTGCTGTTTCATTACGACCGCAGGTGTGGCGTTCTGCAGCCTACTGGCGGTGTTGGCGGTTCACCCGCGATCTTTCCAAAAGCAATCCGACAATCTCGTAATACAGCGGTCAGACCGTTGAGGACTTGGACCGGCCAACTCGTAATCAGGCCCTAAGTGTCATGTATATGTATTTTCGGCAATGTACTATGTTTTGCGGGTGGGTTTTCTTTTTTGCTTTACAGGTTTTTGTCTACGAATGTGTCCTTTTGGCATTGGGACTTTCCTTTTCTTTTTAAAGGAAATTAATTTTGTTTTATAATAAAGAAATGCTTTTTACTTCAGCGCCCTTTTTTGGTCTGAATGAATCTTTGTTGGATTTGTTTTATTTTGGGTTTTTTGGATGAGATTTTTCCCATTTTTGGTGGATTACTATCTGTGACTACGTGGATAATGGGATGATTTGTGGCTACTGCACAACAGTAAGTCTTATTTATTTGGTTTCTTTTGGGTAAGACATTTTATTGTTTGTGTAAATATTATGTGATTATTATTTGGAATTGTGTAATTTATGTGATATAGTTATTTTATGTGATGATATTGTTTTTTAGTTGGTGATGGTTACATTTCTTGTTCAAAATCATTTTTTAAAATCATTTTATTATTTCAGTCTTTATTGATAACGGGCTTTAATTTGTAGACGTCTGATAAAATATTGTATTTATTATTGATTAAAAAGAGGTTTGTCATGTTGGTTTTGATTTTATTATCGTTTTTTTAACTTTCATAGGTTACTATTATTTTATAATGCGCTTTACCTATAATTTCTAAGCTGTTTACTCCTTTGTCATTTATGAAGGGTTTAACTTTAAACTGTAGCATGTTGTACATTCTTTTAATTTGTTTCCTAAGTATAGAGGCAATTTTGCTAACATTGCTCCATTCATAGTTGGTAGTATCTTTGCTATTTTTGTAATGCTTCTAAAAATGTATAAAGTTCAGGGTGGGTTCTGCCATTGGTAGATTGGAAAGCATTGTGCCATCCTTCCATTGTGTTGGTTTTGGCTAATTTAGATTTGATTTATAATGCATGATCTATAGTTTGATAGTTTAGAATATACATCTATTTATATGTGTATTGCTTAATATTTAGGTTGTTGTATGAATGTTAGTAGTTAATGCTAATATTTGTTTTGGGTTGTATTGTTTTGGTTTTAGTTATATCATTTATTGGGGTGAATGGTAAGTATTTTGGTGATGTCATAATTTTATAATTAATTTAAACGTGTATAAAATGTTTTAGGTTTATTTCAAATACTTGCTTTATATAAAAAGGGATTTTTCTATATTTATTAATGATAATTTAATTATTTTGGTGATATTATTGTTGCTGATGTTGTGTGAATCAATATTTTTTATATATTATTTAATTATTTAAAGGTGACGATATATTTGTTTCCCATATTTGTGTTAATAAGTAAAAATCGATATTTTTAATAACAGTACTTGTGTTCTCGATATTTGTAATTTTACTAGTCAACTATAGGAAGTTGATATTTTTTATATTTATTTTCAGATATTTTTGTGTTTTACTATTGTGTGCATCAATATTATGTCAGTAATCTGTTGACCTGGGACAGTGAGTAGACCTTAGAGACCAGTTGTTGACTATCTTGGTCTGCCAGAGATATGGGTGACCTCTTCCGGTAGCCACAATGCCAGTGACACATTAAGGACCTAAGCAGATCGTGCCACCTGGAAGGAGCCTCAGGGAGAAAAAATCCCAGAGGGAAAACACCTCCACCGAATGAAGTAGGGCTCCAAGATGACAAGGGCAGAGAAAATGACCCAGTGGACAAGTACAGGTCACAGGATCACCACTGGAAACATCATTAAAGAAGGAGAGCCCCCAACAGGAGCAAATAGTATCAACTGGAGTGAGGATCGCACCAACAGGAGCGTGGAACACAATACAGGAGGAAAAAGAAGGCTAAGAGGAGCAGGGAACAAACCAGCAGAGGCAAAGAAGTGTTGCAATGTAAGGATGAAGAAAATCCAACCCCTTTCATACCCCCAGGAGAGTAAGTTACTTCTGAGAATGGAACTGCCATATTGGATTGGGGAGAAAACCGGGGAAATCAATGAAGAGGCTACCATCATGGATAGTGAAGCTAAAAAAAAACATCAACCACCTCCTTTGGGATTCTGGGAAGGTGGACTTTGGTGGTTTCCAGGATGGTCCCCAGGGACAGGATAGCCAGAGACTGCACTGGTGGGCCGGTTGCCATGAAGAAATGTTTGTGGCTACTCTTGGTGGACTGCCGTTATTACAATAGCCCCGCAAGTAAGTGAAGGGTGCATCCCACTGTACTGAGAGAGCCACAAGGGAAGCAGTAGGGTGGGGCGCAGAATAACAGTATGCCCACCAGAGGCCCGTGTTGTTCAGGAAATTACTAAAAGAATCATCAGAACAGGTCAGGGGCATGAACTGCAGAAGCATCTTACCATGATCATTCACTGGGAGCATAACCCTCCAAATGGATCAAGAACTGCAGGCGATTGTTAAAGAAGCTGGAGTCACACATGTCTTGAACTTCAAATTCAGAAGCATCATTTGCCAAAATCATAGGTGGCCATGAGAAGACATGGCAAAAGGGATCCTTTACATAGGGTTTTAACTGAGAGGAATGAAATACTGGGTGCACCTTCCATGATAGTGGCAACTGGACCCGTACCCCACTGGATTAGTGATATGAACAATCTTGAATGGTCCATAGAACCTTGGTTTAAATATGTTTAAAGACAGGTGGATATATGGAAGAAAGTCAATCCTTGTCTCCAACCTGATATGTAGGAGATCGACGCTGGTGGGCTTCAGAGGAGACTTTAATCTTATGCTTGTATTCTTGCAAATTAAGAACACTTTTACACCTAACAGATTAATGGCCTGGAAGAAATGTAGTAACAGCTGGAACTAAAACAGACCCTTGCAAGCTGGAAGGGAAGGTTTGAGGATGATGTCCATATAGACAAAAACATGGTGTAGTCATGGATGCATTATGAACTGAATTATACGTAAATATAACAAGAGACAAAAAGGTGAACCAGTCACTTTGAAAAGAATGACAAAAACATTGGAGGTATTGTTCTAGGGTCTGGTTGAGATGTTTTAACCAGTCATTGGTTTGAATATGGAAACCAGAAGACAATGCAACCTCCATGTGCGCTGATTTGCAAAAATGCTTCCAAAACCGAGATACATACTGTGGACCTCAATCCGACATGATAACCTGATGAAAGCCATGTAGGCTTTCACTACCTGCAAATATTTTAGAGGAGAAAAATTTGTCATCTCCAAAAAGTAATCCACTGCAACCGTTATGACTCGATTCCCTGCAGAAAAAGGTATGAATTAGGCCTTGGAATAGTATGTGTCTTGTTTTTGGATCTATCAAAGTAAAGAAATCCAGTTTTATTTTGTAATCATGGAATAGCTTCATAGAATAACTGGATGGTACTCTGTCCAGGAAAGATTGTGTAGCTCCAATAATATGTTGACCGGCTAGAATACTCTGATCAAAGGTGGTCCATGATGGAGGATCTATGGGAAAGAGCATCAGCCAAGGCGTTCTTAGAACCAGGATGAAATCACAATGGTTGATAAAATTGGCCCATCGTGCCTGCCGACTGTTCCTACATTGCAGGTTGCAAAGATACTGAAGATTTCGGTGGCCTGTCCTAATTTTGAACTGTTCTTTTGTTCCCATTAGGAATTGTCTCCACTCACTATAGGCCAACTTCATGATCAAGAGGTCCTATGCCAATACTGAATATTTCCTTTCGAAATCTGAAAAGATATGAGAAAGATAAAAGATGGGATGTCCTAGGTTGTCCACTTTTTGCACTTCACCCAAAACTACACTGACGGCTCGATCTGAGGCATCTGTTTTAATGATTAACTTTTTGCTGGTGTCCAGATGATGCAAGATAGGAGCTTGGGTGAATTCTTGTTTTAATTTATAATGCTTCCTCAGCTTGAGTATCCCATTTGAAACCATTGTGGAGATTTTCCTTCTTTAGAGTTTGTGTTATGTGAATAGTAAGGGAGGCAAAATCCCCAATGAACTGCAGATAGAAAACGGCAAAGCCAAGGATTTAGATTGTAAATGATGGAGCTCACTCTAAAATAGCAGAGACCTTTTGAGGGTACATGGTAATTCCAGTTTCGTCTAAATATTCAACCTCAGGCTGGTGGAACTCACATTTTTCAGGTTTGCAGTATAGGCAATTGTTGCAAACTATCAAGCAATTGAGTAACAAGTTGATCATGCAAAGAAGGATCAAAAGTGAAGAACACAAGGATGTCCTCCAAGTAGACCACAGCAATTTGGTTAATTTAATCTGTGAAGATATGAAACATGAAGCGCTGAAAGACCGATGGAGCATTGCTTAATCACAATGGCATGACACAGTATTCTGAGTGTCCCAGCGGATTTCTAACAGCTGTCTGCCATTCATGCACCTCTTTAATTCACAGTAGATGATAGGTCCCACGAAGGACAAATTTAGTTTATATTTTTGCCCCCAGAGCAGACTCCAGGATATCCTTAATGAGTGGCAAGGGAGAACTGTCTTTGATGGTTACTTTGATCAACCCTCTGAAGTCTATGCAGAGTGCAGTTCATTGGAGTTTTTCGGTATAAAAAAAGAGTGAGGCCCCAGCAGGTGAAGAGGACTGAGTGATGAGACCATTTTGGAGATTTTCTTCAAACTATTGCCTCAACGCCTCCTTTCCAGACTCCGAGAGTGATTAGATTCTTCCAAATTGAGCAGTGGCACCAGGTTCTAGGGGAATGACACAATTGGATTCTCAGTGAGGAGGTAGTGATGCCTCTTTCGGTCATAGATTCTTGCTAATGTTTAGGAACTCCTTGCAGGGCTTTAGTAGTACTGTGATTAGCCACAAAATTGTGGGACATTACCTTTGGGGTTCATTAATCTTCCGTAAAGTAGCAAAATTGGGGAAAAAATTTAGATGAAAGACAAATAGTCCTTGCTTCACAATTGATGTATGGGTTGTGACGAACAAGCCAAGGATACTTAAGATCATGACATGAATAGGCAAGGTCATGAGGTTGAAATTAAACACTTTATAGTGTCTTCCAAAGGTTTACTTCAAAGGAACTGTCATCTCTTTAACTGGTCCAAAGACCAATGGCGTACCATCTACCGTAGGCACTTCTTTTTTCATGCAACTATTTATCATTCAGAAATAAACGACTAACTCTGCTTTCCAAAAGTGCCAATACCCTTTCAGTCATTCCATTAGGGAGTTCAACTGCTTTGGCAAAAAAACAAATTAAACTAACAGTTCTCTTGAGGTGCAGATTGATTCTTGTCCTCTCCCTCTTAAAGAGGAGGGGTTCTGGCATTTTACTGACACCTTCTGGGTGCAAACCAGGCGAGCATGAATTAAATGACCGGGTGATCCACAATACTTATAAAGCCCTTGCTTCCATCGATGTTCTTTTTCAGATTCGGAAAGTATTCCACAAGCAAGAACAATTTGAATTGAATCTTCACAGAATGGCATAGAAGACTTCCTTGGAGAGGCCCCAACTCTTGTGATGGATGATCAAACAGTTCCCTAAGGCTGCTGAGTTCAGGTTCTACATTTTTCAGATCTTCGTTTGTACAGGCAGTGTTCAACAGACAATGCTTGATCAATCGGCGTCAACATTGCCTCCACTCCAGCTGAATGTACTAGCTCCTACCAAAGACCTCGGCAAAAAAGGGTGATGAGGATCGTCTCAAATCATGAAGTTGCAGTGCCCAACTGGTGGAAGCTGGTGATGTAGGTGAAGACATCTTGGTTGCCTTGCTGGATATCATAGAGAGCTTTTTCTGCAGAGTACTCTAGACCAGGCCTCTCAAATATGTGCTTAAAGTCTGTGAGGAAGGCTGAGTAATTATAAAGACTTGGATCTTCTATGGTTACTAGAGGAGTCGCCCAAGAAAGTGCTGGGCCAGACAGAGCGCTGATGAGATATCATAGCTTGGCTAGATATAGCAAAAATTGTGCAGGTTGAAAGAAAAAGAGTACGGTCAATGAATCCAAAAATTCTTTTAACTTGTTTGGATCTCCAGAAAAAACGGGGAGTAGTTGAAGAAACCATAGTAACATCAAAAGCTCTAGCGGTTAGTGCTTGATAAAGTGCCAGGTCTCATATCGTTGTTGTTGATGGAGTGCCTGAACTAAGGCTTGCGCTAGGTCTGCTTGTCCAGCTTGAGTCAAATCTTGTGCTGTATCCAGTTCAATTTGAGTTCGGAGGGTACAAGAGAACCCTAAAGGTAGTTAAGGACCTTATGTAACAATCTTTAAGCAAAAACAGTGGTCCTTAAAGAATCAGTTATAGCATTTCTAAATAAATATAGTCTGTAATAAGTACTTTATTATCAGGTGTCCAGCCAGACACAATTTTTAATCAAATATTTTCAGTATTTACAAGAACAACCAACAATAACAGTGGGATACAATCCTGCATCCAGTACATAGGAACAAAAAAAAAACAAAAAGAATTTTCAGGCATAAAGAAGGAGGAAGCTATAGACCAATGTTAATACAAAAGGAGCTCTCCATAATAGTAATCACACTTAGATAACACAATTGTTTGCTGTGTGACACTATTCCATAAGTCGACGACGTTTCGATCCCTTCAGGTGAATGGTGGGATCATCAACAGGACTGTACAAATTACATGCCTGAAATTAAAAGTGCTGCCTGTGAAGTAAGGAGGGAGAAAGACAGAGAGGAAAGAAATGAGAGAAGAATCTTGCTTGTTTAAAAACTCATAAATAGCGAGCGACATTGCACTGCAGCGGCTTGTGAGGGCCGGTGTAATATAATCTAATTCACGCTGTCATGCATGAACTTCAAGTGAAGGTTTAGATCAAGAGTGACAAGTAACATGCTGATGATCCTCGAAAAAGGAAACGATTGTTGTGTGAAGAAGTGAGCTGGAACTGAGACTGTCTGTGGTGTACACAAATATGCAAAAGGTTGTGCCAAAGGGTGATGGGCGGTATCATGCAACGGTAAGAGGAGCTGTCTCCTGTGATTGATACCAATGTCTCGCTAATATTATGAAAGAGACACTGACCTTTGGTGAAATAGAATCGGCTGTTAAATCGGTAAAGCGGGCGAAAGGATCCAAGGTGTAAGTACCCCTAATAATAACGTGCAGTGTTGTGAGGAGCTGTCTCCTGTGATTTTGTCTCTCATGAAAGGAACCTCTGACTATTGACCTGGTAGATCTTAGAGCCCAGTTCTTGACAGTCTTGGTTTGTCAGTGATATGGGTGACCGCTTCCATTAACCACGATGGTGCCCAAACATTAAGCGTCCAAGCAGATAGTGTCTTCCAGGAGGAGCCCGAAGGAGGGAAACCCAGAAGGGAAAAAACCTCTGCCAAAGGTTGTAAGGCTCTAAGATGACAAGGGCAGAGAAATTGGACTCAATGGACAGGTTACTGGAGCACCACTGTAGACACTGTCAAGAAAGATGAACTCCCAACTGGAGTGAAGAATACCAATTGGATCGAAAAAGACTAAAAGGAGCATGTAACACTCCAACAGGACTGAAGACGTGTTGCGACGCAAAAATGAAGAAAATGCAACCCTTTTCATATACCCAGGACAGGAAGTTACATCTGAGAATGGCGCTGCCATATTGGATTGGGAAGAAAAGACATCAATAGAGAGATCGCCATCATGGATAGGGATGCTAAAAAACATGAACCTTCCTAGGGATTCTGGGAAGGAGGATTGTGGTGGTTTCCAGCGTGGCCCCCAGAGAGAGGATAGCCAGAGACTGCACCAGTGGGCTGGCCGCCGCAAAGGAAAGATCATGGGTACTCGTGGCGACGCAGGTAAGTGAAAGGAATGTACCTCTGTATAGAGTGGAGGCGAGTAAAGCAGTCGGGTAGGCTGCCTCGCAGCCTACAGACTAACAAACTCTCATGCTTGGTAGATCTAAGAGAGGATTCACAAGTAGTTAGTTCAGTCTTTAGAAAATAACTTTTCTTATCTCTTTCCTGAATGTCCTCAAAACATTTCTCATGAGAACGATGTGAACTGAAAAAAATCAAACTGGTTTAGTTTCTGCCACATGTGCTCAGTTGTATTCAAAGAGGTGGGTTTAGCATAGATGCTCACCATGGGAAGGGTAAACCTTTGTTGCTCAAGGTTGTGAATTCACAGAATGTTTATTCTGTTTTAACAAATGTGCTCAGACTTCACACAGGCTTGGAAACTGATTATATTTTGACATCCTTCCACAGACTATGCTAAGAGCCACAACAGATTATGACTACGCCCTCCACTTATGTTGGAGCCTTCTTTGGCTCTGAACAGGATACCTTGGGCTGTTGGTCCTTACAGATCATTATGTTTTAGAGTGTGATGAATCAGCGTTCAATTTAGAAACTAGTCAATGGTCTAATCATCTAGGAAATAATCATACAGGACCTGTCTAATCCCTGTCAGATAATGACTACAGGAGCCCCTTTCAGGGGGCCACAGGGCACACAGGGGCTACTGGGCCCAACCATGGGGGATGAGGCTTTATACTCCTGATGTCCGGGCCCCCTGTTACTGTGGACTCTGAGTAACTGGGCCTAGTACCCCTTCTCCACTGGACTCTCAGGGCAGCATGGTTTGAGCAATCCAAGGGAGATGTGGATACAAGTTAGTGAACACAGGCTCCCAAATCAATATGAGTGCAGCAGCAGCAATATATCATTGTCCAGTGAAATACTCACTTTCATGACAAAAGAAAAGTATTTGTTTTCTAATGCCACCTACACAAAGGAAATATACAACATCAAAACACAACTACACAGCCCTCCCCTGGGGTTAGGGCAGTGGTTTCCAAACTGTGCGCCTCGTCACCCCGGTGCGCCTTTTTAACTAGCCAGGGGCGCCGTGCAGATGTTCGGAACATGGGAAAGGTATTTCTGCTGAAGAAGAATTTTGTAATGTGCAGAGTTTAGAAAATAAGAATCGTTTGTGGCCTGAGTAACCCCTACAATATTCCCAGAAATGCACACAGAGAAGCACCAGAGACAGTGTGCCTCAGAAACGAACGCAGTGGGGAGTGTGAAGTTTTTGAAAGGCCCTTGCTGTCTTTTTCCTTCTATTCTCAGGCAGTTGGTCAGCATTTTTGACTGAAGTCGTGTCGTGTATTAGCAAAGTCAAAGCTCTCAGTCTAACCTTCTTCCTGTGGTAGTAACAAATTATGTGTTGCGCTGATCGTGCCACAAAGAAAGAGAAGGCTGCTTGCAGACACATTGAAGTTGGAAGTCCCTAGCTGAAGCCATTGCCTGAACCATGCACAACATGGCAGAGGAAAGAGAACGGTATGCTCCTGTAAGTGGCCTCCATTGTCTTCCACGCATGGCTACCACCTACAGGGCACTCACTGACACTTTGATGGCTGGAGGGAGGAAGTTGGGTGGTCTTGGGTCGCAAGTTGCCACGCTTCAAAAGAGTATTTTCTTAATCACGTCACTACTCTTTTTCCGTTAAGAATATTAGGGACAATAATCATAAATATTACTGGAGTCATAACTTGTTTATGTGTAGCAGAGCCTCTGTAATTTATAAGCACTGACAATTACAGCAGGGTACAGCTTCAAAATCATTTTACTTACCACAGGGATGGAATGCTGACCAGCAGTGAGCATGCTTTTGTGAGCTGTATGTGTGGCAAATGCAATAGCTCTGGGTAATTAGCGTTTTAAAGTTGGGGATTTTGCAAGTGCTCCACATAAATAGTGCAGGAACTTCATGTCTTATAGTGCTCTCGGCTATCACTGTTAACATTGAGCGTCTTTCCTGTACTTCTTTATAGGTCACTCAGGTCATCCAGGCGCAGGTTTCAGGCAGGAGAGCTACACCTCAGGTCACAAACTTACAACCTACAGGCGTAGGTCGCAAACAGCAAACCCATACGGACCAATTAAAGTTTTTCATTAAACGACTGCTGTATTTTTCTTTTGTTACACAATTGGTAATAATTATATAATACCTTTATCTGCTTTATCTTAATTAATTTCAGGGAGAAAAATGCGAGTATACCTGAGGTCGGGTTTACATACCCCCACCCGAAAAAAAGTGACATGTTGGGGAGCCGCGGCCAAAGGCCAATTTGGTCAAGGGGGCCACAGGTCAAAAAAGTTTGGGAGCCACTGGGTTAGGGTGCTAGTGTTTTGGGCGGTTCACTGTCCCACTCACTCTTCACATTATCAATTGTGGGTATTCCCCAGTTACTATTGGTAATAACCCACTAAGAGGCCACTATGACTCCAACTTTAAGTCAATAGATTCCAGCGCTATTGTACTAATTTAGCAGCAAGTTCATCCGGGGCTAGTTTCCCGCACGTGGGTGACGGTGCCCAGGTACTCTTGATGCATCCTTACTTCTCGAGTGGTGGAATGGGGGAGAACCAGTTGCAGAACCTGGTGTTCCTAATGGCCCCCTCTGGCATATGGGGATACTGCAACCCACTGCCCATGACCTCTGGCGTGATCAGTAAGGGAAAGTTCTTAAGGCAACCCCTCCTGGCATAAGCAGTCACTGTTTTGCTATTGCACAGGGCTATGGCCCTTACCAAACAGCAGCCTTTCCCACAGCAACCCTTCCTGGCATTCAGGGTTGCTGCCACGCTACCGTACAAGGCATTGGCCACTACCACTCTGCAATTCATCCCATGGCAGCCCCTCCTGGCATACTGGTACCCGATCGGTGCAGCAGCCATTTCCTCAAACCTTGCCAAGACAGTCCACTTGACAGGGATCACCACAGGACCTCACTCCCTTCAAAACTCTCCTCTTCTTCACAGGGCACACTGGTATGGGCAATCAGGCAGGTGCTGTCACTCCAGGCTCCTGGGCAGGTGGTCTTGGATTCCCTGGGTGATGCCCCCTCATCCAGTAGGGACACTAGCAGGCATTGGCCCCCAGGCCTGAAAACAGGCAGAGATCTTGCAGAACTTCCCCTACTCACACAGCCTGTGTGGCTGTTTGGCAGATCACAATGTTTTGGGTCTCAAACTCTGCTTCTTATAGTTAATTTCCAGACACCAAATGTGATTTAGGGTCCAATTCTTTGAAGTTTTATGTTGGGGTTCTGCTTCTTTTGAAGTGTCCACTCCTTTGCTCCCTCTTCCTCTTGAAAAGCAGTCTGTCACAGCAAGGGTGTTTCCAAAGTGGATAGTCCTACAACAAAGGCCATCACAGAAACTAGAGTTTACACCTGGATGTCAGGAACAGTGATATGCACATCAAAAGGTTATCCCAGGCCCCCAAACCTACTCTTTATGATTCTCTTATCAGTCTGTCTCTTTCCTGAGTTGTGGCCAGGCCTCCCCCTTGTGACCTTTTCACTGAATCAAAGACCACCCTTTGAAGTGTACAGGGGGAGCCTCACCCTCCTCTCCCAATTGTGTGTCCCAACCAGCTCACAGGAAAGCAGCAATACACAAATCTGTATGTTGGGACTTCTCTTTAGTGCACACAAATATAACTGCACAAGGACCCATCTCCCAACATGCAAAGAGGCTCTCACCCAAGAGTTAAACACAAAAATGGTTGTGAAGGTGGGTGAGTGGACAATGCCAGTGCCCAGTGACTAATATTGACACAATTGCCTATGGTAAGGAACAACTGATGCTTCCAGAGTTGCAACAAAGAAATTCTCATGCAACACACACGATTTTTAAAATGCCCTATAACTTTAAAACTGCCAGCCATAGTTAGTTTTCTTGGTATCAGGGATGCTCACAGATTCAGGGGTACAGACTACAGCAGCCAAAACAAATCAGAATACAACTGAAAAGGGGTTTGCGCACTAATGTCTCTGATTTCCAAGCAGTCAAGGGTTCTAGATTTGATGCAGCCTTGCCCACCCACCCTTCTTACTTACCCAGGCCAGGGGATTGAGTTGAGGCTCCTCTCTGTGGGGCCCAGCCCATCATCCCTTTCCAAAGCAGGCAGGAGTCTCTTCTCTCAGTTCAGACCAGCAACATTTCTACCTAAAGTTGTTTGACTAAACGTGTTCCAAGTTAGGCAGGGAGACAGTTGTCAGACAGGCACTTTCCCTGCATTTCAGACTTTCATAAAAGTACAGCTCCATTCTGGATTGCTGGGTATTCCTGTAACTGCTTACTGGTCAAGGCGACCAACATATATCATCAGAAACAATCTGTTCAAATGTTCAAATTCTGGTGGAGGGGGCCTTCAAAAAGGGCATAGTCACTGCAAGATCAGTTCATGTCAAGGCCATGAACAGTAGGAGTCTTTCTGGACCGGTTCCAACCAGATCACCTGAAATGTTGATTGTGCCTCGAATTGCAGGTAACATCTCTTACAGATGCAGATGAGGAAGGAAGAGGGCAAGGTGAAGAAACTGGCCAGGGGACCACTGCCCATGCTCATATGAGTATTAATGAAAAAACACTACAAAACAGTACAATTTCAATTCTATAAATCTCTAATTACCCCTTACATTTTTCACCCCTAAATTAAGCGAATTTTCAAAAAAGCATATGGCATTCGGATTGCCTAATTGGATAGAAATACTAGTCAATTCTGCATTCAGACATGTCAATGAAATAGTCAATAACTATGAATATTTTTCACTTTTCAAGAAATTATAAACATAAATACAATCCCAGATTACCCTGTGCTCTCAGAGGAATTTCCATTTAGCCTGAAAGTATTTATTTCCATTGAAAGAAGATGTTTGAGTTCAGAATTTTAAAATGCACTTACGGATGCAGGATGAAAAGTTGTAATACCCTTCAGCACAACGATCACAGCTTCCCCCACTGAAGTTCGGTTTACAGTAACAGATGCCTGATCCCTCCTCACAGCCATCTGAATATTCAAGGTTGCAACTACAGGCTGTAAGAAAATGACATCTCTGTTTAGTATAAGACACCCTTATTCAGGGTAGCTTGCCAGGTGATGAGAGATCAAAGGCTTAATATGTGCATTAGCTAACCCTTCATACTTACAAAACCTGCAAAGGGTGGAGAGTTACACCAGGAGCCTTCCATGTCAAAACATTAATACACAGGCTGTGGGGCACACAGTCATGATATGATTAGTTTGACACTTTTGTGTTCAGGCCCATACAGGCCACATTTATTTATCTGTAACACAGCGTTAAGCCTACAACCTCTTGTAGAGGCCGGCCGCGTTTGCAATAGTTCTTATGCTTGCGTATCAACTGGAGCCGGCTCAAAGCCTTAACACAGCGCCATGCCTACAACTCTCTCAAGAGAGCCGGCCGCGAGGCTTATGGAGGAGTAAACAAAAGCTCATCACACGCAGGCATACGCCCGCTATGCATGGGAGGTAGGTAGCAGGCAACTAGCCCAACTGTAGTAAACAGCCCAACAGGGCACAACCGTCTCAGAGCGAGACGAAGGCCAGAGTGGCAAGTAGGAAGAAAGAAAGCAGACGGAGCAAGAGAATCTGAGGTCAGGGAGTAGAGAGAGGGGAAGGGATAGTGGCTGTGGGTGGTGCGTCAGGGGGCAAAGTGGGGGGGCATGTGCTGCAGCGCGGGACACCGTAGTGTGCCTAACACTCAAGGACACAGCCTGGCAGGATCCGCAGGGACAATAGCGTCCTCAAAGAGGCGTAACGTGCGGAGCCTAGGGGGCATGTATCGTGCATGTTGTACAGAACATAGGTATCGCACTAGGGGTTTCCAAAATGCTGTAAAGCGTGTGTCTCTCAGCTGTAGCCTAGCCGTGAGCAGTTCCAGCGCGAGTACCTGCCAAAGGCCTACAAACCAGGATGCTATGGGCGGCGCTTCAGTACGTTTCCAATACAGGGCTATGAGTTGCTTAGCCGCACCTAGCATGTGGAGTGTGAGTACCCAATCGCTGCGGGTAAGTGCCTTAAGTGTGCTAGGGTGAATGCCGAGTAGTATTGTGGGCACTTCTTCAGGTATGGGGAAACCCAGCACCCCTCTGATATGGCTAAGTACCTCCTTCCAAAAGATTGTCAAAGTTGGACACGCCCACCATATATGCACAAAGTCACCAGTCGCAGAGCTACATCTCCAGCATATCGGCGAGACTCTAGGGAACATTTTGCTAAGGCGCAGCGGAGTGTAGTACCATTGGGTGAGCAATTTATAGGCATTTTCCTGCTGCGGGGCGCTGCGGTAAATTTTGGGTATATCGCGCCACAGCCTGCTCCACTGGGAGGGCTCGATGTCTGCTCCTGCCGTCAGCTGCCATTGCTTCTGGTACGGGTGCGCGGGGATTGACTTAGGGTGTTGTAGTATGTGGTATATTTGCGAAATTAGTCTCTTCAGCCCCCCGAGAGACCGCGCCAGCTTTTCGAAGGGTGTGAAAGCCCTGGTGGCCGCCTGGTATACTTCGTCGCCCGCAGTCCAATGACGTAGCTGGGTGTGCTGGAAACCAGCCGACGGGGGGAGTCTGAACTCCTCTTTGCAGTCCTCCCAGGTCTTGGGCAAGCCCCCGAGGAAGAGGTCCCCAATGACTCTGCAGTCTCCCTGCGTCCACTCATCAAACGCACGGGTTCTGTGGGCCGGAGGGAATTGCGGGTGACCCGCTATCGGCATGTGCGGAGACGGGAACGTTGTGAGGCCCCTGGACACGGCAACATTGTCCCATATGTCCAGGACCGTTTTTGTAGGGACTGCTATATAGGCACTCCTGGAGCGCGCTGCCCGCGGAAGCCACGGTAGGTCCCATATAGTGCGCCCGGTCCATGTGGAACCAGTGCTTGTCACTTGCGCGTGCACCCCACTCTACTACGAAGCGCAGGTGTGCTGCCCAGTAGTAATGAACCAAGTTGGGACATGCCAGGCCGCCCCTGTCTCTCGGCTCCATAAGGATTTTCTGCGAGAACCGGGGGCGTTTCCCGCCCCAGATGAAGGAAGTGATCTCTCGCTGGAGGCTCCGGATGCAGTAAAGCGGAATCGGCGTGGGCAGACTCTGAAAAACGTACAACATTTTTGGCAGAATCGACATTTTGACCGCGTTTAGGCGCCCCAGCCAGGAGATCATCAGAGGCCTCCACCTCCGGAGGTCCTCCAGCACCGCTTTACGACACTCCGTCCAGTTTACCGAAGACCAGGAGTCCAGGTGGGGGGTTAGTGTGAGGCCCAGGTATTTGATTTGGCTTTCCGCCCACTGGTAGGGCACCGTCTCCTTCAGTGGTTGGAGCTCATCCGCGGGTATAGTGAGGTTGAGCGCCCAGGACTTGGTATGATTTATTTTGAGGCCCGATGCCTGCTCATAGAGACACAGAACCTCGTGAAGCGCCGGCAGAGATTCACTGGGGTGTGTGAGAGTGAGGATCAAGTCGTCCGCAAATAGCGCCACTTTGTTGTCCCTCCCCCCATGGGCTATTCCATGTATTCTGTGGTCGCGCCGTATCATTGCCGCTAGTGGTTCCACCGCGAGGGCGAACAAGAGCGGCGAGAGCGGGCATCCCTGCCTCGTACCTCTATGTATCTGCAGCGGCGGTGTTAGTTGGCCGTTCACTCTGACCCTAGCTTGCGGCCCAAGGTACGGGCCATAATGCTAGTTATCATTCTAGGACCCAGACCAAGCTTCCGGAGCACCGCCCTCAAGAAGGTCCAGTCCACCCGGTCAAAGGCCTTCTCCGCGTCAAGCGAGAGAAGGCAAGCCGGAATGTCCCAGTGTCGTGCCTTGCCCACCAGGTGCGCCAGTCGGCGTACATTGTCCGCCCCTTGTCGGTCCCTGATGAAACCCACCTGATCCGGGTCCACAAGTCCCGGCATGTAGGGGTCCAATCGCTTGGCCAGTATCTTGGTATAGATCTTCAGATCCGTATTTAAGATGGCGATAGGCAGGAAGCACAGAGCGCAGGGTCTTTTCCGGGTTTCGGGATCAACGCAATCTCCGCCATTCCCATGTCGGAGGACGGACCAGACGTGTCAGAGAAGGAGTGGTAGAGCCTGAGCAGATAAGGACGGAGCTGGGTTTGGAACACTTGATAAAAGATCAGCGGGAGGCCACCCGGTCCTGGGGTTTTCCCGGTGGGGAGTTCCTTAATGGCCGCCGAAACCTCCTCGTCTAGTATGGGCTCCTCCAGTTCCGCAGCACATGTCGGCGGCAACGGAGTCCCCTCATAGTCGTCGAGGACAGCTGCTCGCGCCTCCTGCAATGTGGGTGCCCCCGCGTACAGGGAGGTGTAGTAGGCCACGAAGGCGTCCTGTTTTGTCTTCTCCGTGACGGCCGTGGAGCCATCTTGACAATGGAGTTTAGCGATATGGGCTCTGGCTGTTCTCGCTCTCAGCCGTCTGGCCAACATACGCCCCACCTTGTCTCCGCCCTCATAATATTTTTGCTTCAGCGCTAATAGGGAGTACTCTGCCTTGTTAGTGCGTAGAAGACGCAATTGTCCCCTGAGGTTAGCTAGCTCCCTTCTGGACGCTAGGGAAGATCGATTCCTGTCCCGTGCCTCCGCCTGCTTGATTTCGCCCGTAAGCTTAGACTCCAGCTTGTGGGTCTCCCGTCGTCTTGCGATCGCTAGGGACGTGATGTGCCCCCGTATGGTGGCCTTGAAGGCGTCCCATACCACCGGGAGGGGTGTCTCGGGTAGATCATTGACGGTGAAATACGAGTCTATGGCTTCGCGGATGCTATTCACATCGTCCGGGTCACGGAGGACGCCCGGTGGGAGGGTCCAGCGTCGCTCCCAAGGGCCGCACGCCAGGGGGTCCTGCAACGTAAGTTCCACATGTGCGTGGTCCGACAGCGAGATATCCGAAATGGCAGCTTGCAGCGTGTCCCGGGCAAGGTCTAGGGAGGTGAAAATGTAGTCGATGCGCGAGTATGTTCGGTGGGAGTGTTAGTAAAAGGTGTAGTCTCGGACCCCCGGGTTGTGGTAGCGCCACGCGTCGACCAGTCCCAAGTCCGTGATCTGTGACCTGAGCGTAGAGGACATCGCTCCCGCGCCACCGCACGCGTTTTCCCCGCGATCTATATCTGGGTCCCACACTAGTTTAAAATCTCCACCCAGGATTGTACGCGGTTCATCAGACTTGAAGTGGGCCCTCAGGAGTAACTGGAGATATTTGTCCTGCGACTGGTTGGGTGCGTATACATTACCTAGGGTGTACTGTATCCCCCCCATCTGCACCGCAGCAAGGATGAAGCGCCCATCACTGCTCCTGTATGATTTGGTGGGCCCCTGTCTACAACCCGTTCTACACAGGATTGCCACCCCTGCCGTCTTGGTGTCAGCCGATGCCCAGAATTGTGTGGGGTATCTAGGGTGTGCCATGCGCTTAGTGTCCCCCCGTAGGAGATGCGTCTCCTGTAAAAATATGATGTCTGGGGAGTGATGGAGAAGGTAGCGCCATACCTGGTTCCGTTTGTTGGGGGAGTTCAGCCCCTTGACATTGAGCGATAGGATCTTTAGGGGCCTGGGAGCAGTCACCGCCATAACACTAGGGGGGATGTTGCCGCCTTATCACCCAGCACCCTCCACCCCGCATGAGCGGGAATAATCACCTCCCTCCACCACCACTGCTGCAGTTCCGTGTGTGCTTCTGCAGAAGCCTCGGGACTGCCACCCCGCCCGAGGGCAGAAGGGGGGACAGCATAGGGACAGCTCGGGAGAAAAGTAGGAGAAGCAGACAGAGTGGGAAAACAAAGAGAACAAAGAGAGTAAGGAACCACAACGGGCCAACAGGGCCCTAGCACAATGTCCCATGTTCCGGACATCCTCTACCCGAGGGTTTGGATGGTCTCAGGAATGTCACTTCCTACGGGACAGAATGGGGAGGGGTCCTGTTGAGAATATAGGTCCCGGTAGCCATGGAACCCGTCTGCCCCGCTGCCCAGGGCGGATTCGGGGGAAGTGAGTCTAATGTATCTCAAAATCGGGGAAGGCTGAATAACTTCTACAGGAGTACCTGGGTCCAGCGACGGGGGCAAGATCCTGTAGCAAAAGGCCGCAAGGACGTATCCTCTCGATCACCCCAAGGGGCCCAACAGCTGTCCATGGCATCATCAGCCCGTCATAGCCGCATCTATTGTTCAGTCGTCCCCCTGTAGAGATTCGGCAGGTTGTAGGGCCAGGCATGCGCTTCCCCCTTGTCGCCGGGGTGTGGGAGTTCGTGCAGGCTGCAGAAATGTAGGTTGCGCCATATCGCCCATCAGCGAGCGTACAGTCGCAGAGGTTCCTATTCCCGCACAGGGGTTTGCAGTTGCAGTTCCCTCCGCGATCAGTGGTCATCTAAGCGTGGGGACTGGCCAATCGGGGGTCACGGTGTATGAGGTTTTGCGGGGTGCTCCTCGCGGTCGCTCTCAAGGGAGCGAATGTGGTCTATGATGTCTTGTTTGGCCTGGGATGTGGAGAGATCGTCCTTCGGGGTCGTCCGGCGTCGCCGGGTCACCGTGGTCCAGTCCGGTCGAGCCGGGGGTCTCTCCTGTCGCCTGGGGTGGGATGGGCTATGTTCGGGGGATTCCGAGAGTCCAATCAGTTGCGCCGCCTCATTGTAGGAGCGGAGTGTTCTGTGCTTGTCACCCCAGCGAAAGATCAGGGCGAAGGGGTGCCCCCATTGATACGGGATGTCGAGAGCCCATAGTTTTTCTGTCACAGGACGGAAGACTCTCCTTCTATGCAGCGTGTTGGGTGCCAGATCTTGGTAGATTTGGATCTTATGCCCTCCGAATTGTAGGTCCTGCTTGTCCCTTGCTGCTTTCATTATAGCCTCCTTCTCCGTGAAGTAATGTACTCGGGTTATTATATCCGGGAGAAGGCCCGTCTTGCCTCCCGCGCTGAAGACTCGATGTGCGCGGTCCAGAATTGGTAGGGAGGCCCCTTCTCCGCCTCGCACCTCGTGCAGGAGCTGAGCCGTGTAGGCTATGATGTCAGTCCCTTCCTTTCCGAGTGGTACGCCGCGGATTCGGAGGTTGTTGCGGCGCCCCCTATTCTCAAGGTCCTCCTGTTTGACCTGGAGCTCGATGTTTTGCTCCTCCAGGGCCGCCACCCTCTGCCACAACTGATCAACATCTTCAGTGCGCGTGTCGACAATTTTTTCAAGTCCATCAACCCTGTCTCCCAGTTCTGTGACTTCTTTGCGCATTTCTTTAACGCAGGTATGCACCTCCGCCCGCAAGGACCCTATCTCAGATTTTAAGTCTGCCATGAAAGAGGACATGAAGGCCTGGGTCACCGGGGGAGAGTCGGTGACAGGTGGCGGCGTTTCTTCATTTAGGGCCGACGCCCCTGCTTTGCCCCACATGGCAACCACCGACGTGCCCTTGGACGCCGTCGCCGGGTCCGCCTTGCCCCCTCCTCTGCCTCGGGTCATCGTCCACCCAGAGTGTAGTGTCCCTCGTCGCGGGCACGGTTCCTCGACGGTGTCGCCGGGGTGTGGGGAAAGTGCGGAGCGCCACCAGTCCTCCACTCCCCACCCAAGTACTCCCCCACGTGCAAGCTCGCTCTGTCCGTAAGGCGGGGTGCAGATTTGGGTCCTCTTGTCGCCACCAGCACGCCGCACAGGCCATCCCTCCCCTCGAGCTCCGGGTGTCACTCCTCTCGTCCCTCGGGGAATGGCGTCGCCTCCCAGGAGTGGCGCTGGTCACCCCGGGGCCCCACAGTCAGCGCAGGGGTACTCACAGGTCTGCCGCAGCTCTGCTCCCTCGCTCCAGTCCAGCCGGTTCAGCCCCGGGAGCGCAGAAGCCTGTGGTCGCAGCGGCCGGAGGGGTCAAGATGCCAAGCAGGGCCCAGTCCTGGAGGCTCCAGACGGCAGGCGGTGTGAGAAGCGGTCCCCGCCGCAGTCCAGCAGCGCCGGGCAGCAGTGGCGCTCCAGTCCACAGGTAGGGGGTGGGGAAGCTCTAGCGCGGGAAAGTTCGCTGGGCACACCGGCCTCAGCTTCTGCCGGTCCCCTGTCACCCCCAACTGAGTCGCCTGGGCAGGACCAATGGGCTTCCCTCCTCTTGCAGGATGGGCCGGAGGGGCGTCTCGAGCGCTGCGTTTGAAGCGCTAGTTGCCGCGCTGCAGACCACCGCGGGTCTCGGGGACCGCCGCCATCTTAGAGTCAGGCAAATCCGTCCGACTCCGGCCCTCCGCGGCAGCTCACTCCAGGGACTCTCACCTCAGGGACGAGTGGAGGTATTGGCCGGGCGCTCCTCTCTTCCCCGCAGTCTCGCAGGAGGCTCTCGCTGGCTTGGGGGGTCCAGTGCAACCCTCGGCGTCAGGCTAGGTTGCGACGACAGGACGGCGCCATCTTTGGTCTCATGTAATGCCGGAGCGCGCTCCGCGAGAAGGCGGCAGGTCGGCTCCCAGGCATCCACGAGCTCAAGCCCGGCAACCGGAGGGCACCCCGTGGGGTGAGGCAGCACAGTCTACGATCCCCAGCCGCTGCCAGGGGATGGGGCATCCGCAGAGGCGCAGTCACCCAGGCGCCAGTCCCCCGTCACAGGACCAAGATGGCGGGCGGGCCCTCCGGCGGCAAGACGCCCAAGCCCTCCGATCTGTGCTCCCCGGCCTCCCTCGCCGGGTCCGCCTCGCCAGTGGCCGCCCCACGTTCCAGACACCAGCAGCTGTGCAGGTACCCCTTTCGGTAGCCCCCGAATGTCGCTTTAAGAGGCTAATGCAGGCAACGGGGCGACAGAGCTCGCCCGTGGCACGTCCGTTCACATTGCAGTCTTGGCCACGCCCCTAGTTTGACACTTTTAAAGGGTGGTACAACAAATGACAAAGCAATCGAAGGAACACTTTAATTACTCTGAGGGCCTTATTATGAGTTTGGCGAACCGATGCACTGCCAAAACCGCGGTGGCGGTGCAGCTACTGCTACACAGGTGGTCCGACCACCCTGTAACAAGTAGGGCGGGCAGACTGCCATGGGACCTCTGCTGCCGCCAGGTATTATCCATTCCTGGCCGTCTTGTGGCGGCCTGAGGTCCTAATATGGTGGCAGTGTGGCTGCGGCACCACCAAGCATATTAGGAGCTTCCTCACCGCTAGTTTTCAGGGCGGTGAGCCCACCTTGAAAAGTGTGGCGGTGAGAAAACAAAGGGGAACTACAGGGCCCACTGTTGCCTCTGCACCAGGGGATGCATATAGGGGGCATATGGTGTGCCCCCCTGTATGTATGCACCCCAGTTCCGGCAGGGCATGGACTTGTCACTCCATGACCTGCAGGAACGTGCAACGGTGTTCCCATTGCGGTGCCTTGCTAAGGGTCTTATATGAGCCTTAGCCTTGCACCGCTGCAGGCCAGCCTCCACTGGACTGCCCGACCTGGATTCCAGTCGGAATCTGGTGGGGGTCTCAATATGGCTTTGCCGGTGTGGCAGAAGGGAGCTGGTGTGGCGGCTCTCTGCCACACCGCCAAAATCATAATAAGGCCCTTAGTCAATGGTGCAATACTAAGACTGCTACAAGAGGTGATAAACAATGAAGTGGAAAGCAGCCCTGCCAGTAACTGACATTAGGTCAAACAGTCCTTGGCTCAACATATTTTTGTTGCAGTAAATACCTTATGTGCTGTGACTATACAGGGACATGGGTCCTATACTCACTGTGCCACGCGACTCAAGTTGCGCGTTACTTGTGAGGTCCAGGTCAAATCCTGTGTAGGGTTGCTTGTGTTCCCTTCCGGAGGGGATCTGGCCAGGAAATTGGCCAAGACCGTTCCTATAAAATCAGGACCAAGACTCATTTACCTAGGCTGATCTCTGTTTAGAGTGACACAGTGTGTGAAAAATGACAGACTGGATGTGGCCTGAACAACGGAAATTCATTGAAGCCTTCTTCTTGCCATCATTTTATTGTCTGTGAAGGATGGACCCTGAATTATTAATACACAGCATGAATGTTCACGAGAAGTAAACGAGTTACACAAACACATGAGCTCTCATTGACTAGCTCTATAAAAAGGTTTGTGTTCAGAGAATTTGGGGCAACAGATGGTTCCTTCAGTGAAGAAAATACCTAATTTGCTTGTCCATGCCAGAAAACCAAAAGCTCACATATCGCATTCAAGAACTGAGGCGGGTTCTGTGAACTACAGCATGAAAAGAAACCATCATACATAGTTCAAACCACTGTCCACACCCTTCGTTTCCGAGCTTATACTATTGCAGCCTCTAATATTGGGAAATCCACTCAAATAGAGGAGAATCCAATAGCAAGTTGGACTGCTGGCCCTGACACTATAAACTCAACAGCTCTACAGTAAAAATCCTATTAATCAACGTGAACATTTAATGTAAGAAGTAACACTACCACATGTATCCATAAGACACTGAGAAAGATGCCCAGTGCTGAAAAGTACAGAGTGGCGGTCCATCTTTGTATACTGGTGAGCGGGGGAGGTACTTTGCGCCTTGCTACAGGAATGGTATCATACCACATAATGCCATTTGGGCTTGCTTTTTCTCGGTTGCTTAATTTACAGGAAATCAGCTCTGTCACCTTTCAGCAGTGCCCGTGTTCCTTCCCCCACAAAAGTAAGGATTCTGGCATGCACAGGGTTTCTATTTCAATAGTGTGTGTCATGTAAAATGTGATTAAGCAAATAAAAACCTTATTACATCAAGCTCCTAGCCACCTTTGCCAATGGATATAAACGCTTGTTTCTGGTGGTGTGAGGCCAGTGAGACATTACAGATTATTCTGTTTTCTTAATGACTGCTTTTATAGGGTCCTCACAACCTGGGTTCATTCGTTTGGCCAGCAAAATCTGCTATGTTATGCAATTTGAGTATAGACTGGCACAAGCTTTTAAAAACTCTTTTTGAATCCTTGGACTTTTAACAAGGTAGGCCTCCCTTTCTATAGCTACACCTTTTAGCTTCTCATGAAATCTGCTATAATGTGTCAATGTTTCTCAGTGGGGTTTACAGGTCAGCTCGACAGGGGTCGTAAATAATGATAACGCTCTTGATGTTTTTATGCAATTTTATGTCAATATTTATATTTGTTGTTGTATAATTGGGATGTTGTTCTATTTTCTGCTGTACTTGTATAATTTTGTTTTTAAAATCGAATAAAGTATTGATGATGATGATGACTGGCAGTTGTGCGGCCCATTTATCCAGACGTGCTATGTAGCAGGCATCGCTTTAATAGTTAACCCCTTCGCTGCTGATGACGAGCTCAGCTCGTCATGTAACGCGGTATTTTTAAAAATGCCGCACAGCGGAAAAATAACCGCCGCAGCGATGCGGTTAAAGACGCAGAAGGGAATATCCTTCAATGTATAACTGAAGAAACAAGTAGACTTCATTGTAAATCTTGATTTGTTTGAAGTCACTTAAATGGTGTCTTCTCTTCTTTGTATAGTTGTGTTCTGAAAATTACGACTATATGGGGCATAATGGGTCAATTGCATATAGAGTTTGCTACCACTTTCCAGTTGTTCCAAAGTGGTAGACTGGGAACGGATGGGTGAGGTGGCCTGTAGGACAGAACAGAGACCACCACATAGGAAAATACCTGCCAGGAAGAAGTGTCACAGTTTAAGCTGCCCAAAGGTCAATCAAGACCTGGTGGGCCAAATGCATTCACTGACAGATCATAGGAAATTCTGTTTAGGTTTAACAAATAGGAGTTTTTAAGCGCACACCCTTGAATAATCACCCACTGAATCGTTTGCATTTGATAGAATGGATGGTAGGCAGGTTCAGGAAAACACATTTTAGATGTGTGTTTAGATCATGCTTTGGGTGGATTTTGTTTGGGTGGATGTGACTTTCCCATGCAGGGTCTTGTGAACAGTGGAATTGACTCTGTTCTATATGGACTATTTTACCAGTACCAATTAGGGCAGAGTTCCATGAAGCAGAGGTGATGTGCTCAGATCTACTCATGTTCAAGATGACTGACTGGCTTGATTTTGAGGCTTTTGCAACTTGCAGAAGTTTTTGCCTGAGCGACCAGTGGAGATGGGGTACAAATGGCGGTGGAGTCGTATTCTTAAAATAATGTTTGCCTCTGCAGGGTTTTAAAATGAATCAGGAATACTGTTTCTCCAAAGACTCGTATCAATTAATCCTTGGGTGTCAACAATGTCTTAAGGGTAAAAATATGTTACATGTATTTTAAATACGAATGCACATTATATGGATACACACATGCATTACGAAGAAGCTGTCTCCCTTCATAAGGCAGGCAACTAGAATTTCCACACAAACTAAGCCACGGTAAATCAGATAGTAAAGCATAAAAACAGCATTGATCCTATTCATTTAAAACAACGAATGTCAGGAAAAGCCAAGACAAACGAAAAGAAAAATATATGAAAAGAAGAATGAACACTACAAAGTTACAAACATACCAGAAATACGTTGAAACCCGATATTGCAATGTATTGAATAATAAGTATGTACTTTGCACTGTAACAACCAGAACAATACCAGTGAACTATTCATTCTATTAGCAGATGATTTCCACCTTCGGGAAGAGCATTAGGAAAATCAATTTAGTCACATATGTTTAACTCAAAATTCCAGATGCCTTCATAATTAGACTTTTCACTTTGGACTTGGTATGGAACTTATTAATTACAAGTATAATGGAGAATACAATTTTCAAATTAGCTTTAGTTTCCCAATTTCTTCAAACAATGTTTTTGGCAATCATAATAACGTTTATTAGCCTTTATGTGGGGCACAAACGTAGTTATTTCGGAATCGACACACCATTGACTATAAAAGAGTTTCGTGTCCAGTAAAAATATCCCTCTAAAAACTAACAAGGTCTTCAAATTAGGAAAAAAAAGAAGACAAAGGAAATTCAGATATGAAAAATAAAAAGTAAGCTTTTATATAGCAGCATTATAAAATAACGCAAACCTGCTATAGCATACCCAGGAATCAGTGAGGCACATATTCACCAGTCAGACAGAATCTGCATGGGTGGGCTCTAGTGGAGGTTTCCTTTGCCACTGCACCACTTTAAAGCTGCAGTATGTGGGCAAATAAATCTATAGAAAGCAGGGGCGGGCTATCAATGGTGCAGCAAGTGAAGTCATGAGGGCCATTGGGTCAGAGGGCAACCACTGCACCCGTATTATTGTAGACCTTTAATATCCAGCAGGGCTCTGGGGGCAATTTTCCTTGCTTGCATTAGACCCAATGGCACTCTTGCTACACCACTGACTGGGAGGAAGGGAGATGGGGTACTGGGTCAATGACAAGGGAGGGGGGAGCACAGTGTGTTTGCTATTTGGGAGTGGAGATGGAATCTCAAAGGAAGTAAAGGGTGCAAGAGGACATGGAAAAAAGAAACAAAAAAGTTAAGCGTAGGTGACCTTAGAGCAGGTCAGACATAAGATTGAGAATATATGGCAGGGCTGCAGGTATATGTTGTGGCTTGTCGCGGATATGTAGGCCACATAAAATGACAGGGTGGTACAGAGGGTTTCCCACATTAAAATACAAAAATAGTTGTAATGTATTTTTTAATTGTGTTAAGTAAAACCAATAGAAACCATGCATGAAATAGTTATTTGCATTTTATTTATGATCTCTTGTTTTAAGACCTTATTTTATCGGTTTGTTTTTATATACTCCTAAAAACATTTGACCAAACCACCACTTCCAAAGTTTAGGGTTTTAATTGAGCATATCCATGATATTGGCGTCAAACTCCCAACATCTTCATTATTATATCACCTTTACATCTTCATTTCCCCACCTTCTCGATGTTATATTATATTATTGACTCGATGTTGTTAATCAATAATATGGTGGAAAAATATCATTGTCATGTCAAGAATATAATTGGAGTAAATATCGCAGGTAAGAATATAGAACCTTATTTACAAGATTTTTCGTAGGGCAGCTCCGCAAGCCTTCTTGCGGCGCTGCCCTATGACAAAAATAAACAGCTGCAAATACAGCGATACCGCAAATTCCTGTCCGTTTCCCCAGCGCTGGCGCACAATGGGCAGCAATGCACCAACACAGGCACCTTCGTGCCATGGTGAAAGGGTGCCTGCACTGCAGGGGTGATTGCTTTTGTCCAGAAGAGAAACCTTCCTGCATGAAAACAATCAAAAGAGGCTTTTTCCTCTTTCTATATGTGGTGCAGAAAGTAGGACACATAGAAAATAGAAAACTGAGGGGAAATAAAGGTATTTCTCCTCATTGCGCCTCTCTTACACCTCCCTTCGGGAGGCGTACGTTTTTGGCGCTGCCTCCGAATAACAATTCCCCATAAATCTGGGGCAGTGTCAGAAAGATAGGGATGTTGCTGGGAATTCCCACAGCAACACCCATTGCATGCCCCTTTAACGCAGAAAACGACATTAAAGGGAATAGTATTTACAAGGCCACATTAAGCCACACAAAGTGGCTTAGTGCTGCCTAGTAAATAATAAGCAGGCTCTTGCGCCATCGGAGCTCCGTAAAAAGTGACGCTCTAGTGGCGCAGCCTCATTGTAAATGAGGCCCATATTTTTGACTTAGTGAAAAATATTAAGGTAGATAATATTGATTACTTTATTATTGTTGATTATAATATCTATTTTCCTTAAGTTGTAGTACTGTTTAGCTTATTTTGTATTTGTTGTATATAACCTAGTTTAATTTGATATTTTTTGTAACTAGTATAATAGTACTTTACTATATGGTGTTTGTTAAAATGGGATTTCTGGTTGGCTAAGGCTTGCACCAAAGCCAGGCAGAAACCACCATTCTAGTCAGGGCAAGGGAGTTACACGCTGAAGATAACCCCAGCTCACCCACTTGGTAGCTTTGCACGAGCAGTCAGGCTTATCCCAGAGGCAATGTGTAAAGCGTTTGTGCAACACACACACAGCAGCACACCACAAAAGGAACTCCACATGAGGTTATATAAAAAATAGCCTTTGTATTATCATAAACACATTAGGAACATAATCACACATTTTTACTGTGCCAACTGGCACTAGGCAATATTCACAGGGGATTATATACAGGACCAGGCCAATCGGGCCATGGTCAGAACCATCAGAACAGGTAAGTAAATGCAAAACACAACCAGTAACTACTGGTGCCATAACGACCTAAGCATTATCACATTAGCATTAGACACCATCCTAAAATATCATAGCATGACATTTGTCAATAAATCACATGAGGCCCAAACCTCATTAGCATAAACACATTACGCACTAGGCCTCACCAGCATAAACACTGTATGCAATAACCTCCTAAGCATAAATCACATTTAGGGGCAGAAATGAGGGTGCATAGATCATATTTGGCATATACCTCACATAAATCACATTATGCAATCACCATCTACAATGACCCCAGGTCTTCTAGCCATATACTGGGGCTCAAAGGCCCTTGGTCCAGAAAGTCAGGCCTCTTCATGGGGCCTTCCAAAATGGCCCTTTTGCTGCCTATGCAGCCAAAGCAAAGTGCGCACTGCGCTGGGGCCTAGGGTGCTTCTCACCCCTTTCCTGTTGCAAACACAAAATGCCCCCAAGTCCCACTCCGGGACTTCAAGAGATGATTTGGCCTAAACGGCGCAGCTGCCCGCTACGGCGGTGCAGCTGTGCAGGAAAAAGGGGCACTGGCTCCACTGCGTCTACTGAGCCCCCACTGGGGCTCCTCAAGGGCAAATTCCCCGACGTCGCAGCTGTCCACTGTCCGATGGGGCAGCTGTTGCACAAATGGTCACTGGCACTAACTGTGCCTGGGGGGAGCACCAACAAATGCCCCCGTTACAGCCCCACTCACCGGAGCTCACGGGCAGCTTCAGGCACCGACCAACATGCCTCGACAGTCCCTGCTTCACCCAGACTTCTTCTGCCTTCGTCTGGTCCCTCTCCTGGGGCTGCTAGGGACCCGCCTCTCTCGATGAGGCGAAATGGAGCCCGACAGGCTCCGTGCTTCAGCCCTCAATGCGCCTGTAGTGAAGTCTCCACCGATCTCGGCTTCTTCAAGACACGACTGGCGGGGCTACCACCGGCACTCGGGAGCCCTGACTACAGGCGGGCTTCCACAATGCCTGATTTCCGCTGCGGCGCTCTGTAACCCACTGCAGTACTTCCTGGTGGCTGGCTCCACCCTCAGTCAGGCTGTTCTTGCCTGACTTCCTGGTCGCCGCTCGACAATGCGGCGGCTGCTTGTTCTCGAGTCGCGGTGGTGATTCCTTTGGATCACAGGCAATGCTAGGTGGGCACCCACCAATAAAATAACCTCCACTGTGGGGTGGGCTCCCGTGCCTTGAATAGGCATAAAGCGGGGTAGGCTCCCGCCGATGCACACCAAATGCGGGGTGGGCTTCCGCTGGTTCTCAGCAACTCGGGGGAATCTCCAGGTCGCAGCTCAGTGCTGCAAAGTAAAAATAGAAGCGCTAGGTCCTGGACTTAAAAAGAAAAGGTCCAAGGCAAAGATCTGGGGGCACAAGGCTGGGGCCAGGCAGGCCAGCTCACAGGGCCCTCCAGCAGGGAGGTAGCCCCTTGTGGCGGTTCCTCTTGGAGTCCAGCAGCAGCAGGTCCCCTCAGCATCAGGAAGCACAACACCCTCATGGGGTCACAGCCCCTACATTTATACAACCATTCTCTTTGTTCTGCAGAGCACAGGGCTTGGGGGGACCAGCCAGAACTGGTTCTGGAGCACTCAGTTTACAGTGCTCACACCCTTCTTTGGGAGATGGTGGCTCAGCCATCAGACACACCACAGGGGGCGGAGCCAGCATTGTACAGGCAAGGCACAGACCTATTCAGGGTCCAGGGACTTCTCCTCACACTACTCCAAATGTAGATGTCCCATTCAGCCTGGTGCTGACTCACCCTGCCCCTCCTAGAGCCACAGACACCTCACCAGCCCCTGTCACTCAAAAGCCAGACATGCAATTCACATCAGGCGGGCAGACACATAGCACACAGAAAGGCAAACTTCTAAAAGTGGCATTTCTAAAATAGTTATAATAAATCTGCACACACAATTGGGCAGCATTTATTATTACCATTCTAAATCTACCAAACATGACCACACTGCGCCTCTCATATTAGGAATTACCACTGAAACACTTATCAGGGAAGCCCCAATGCATTCCTATGGGAGGGCAGCCCCACAGTAGTGAGAACCCAAAATGGCTGTTTGTCACTACCAGGACATGTCACACACTTAAGGTACATGTCCTATCTTTTACCTACAATGCACCCTGCCCATAGGGCTAACTAGGGCCTACCTTAGGGGTGACTGACATGCAGTAAAAGGGGCTCACAGACATGGCACACACTTTAGGTGCCACGTCACAGAGGCAGTGACACTGCACGCAGAGGCCCTGTAATGGCAGAGGCCTAAGATAGGTTTGCAAGGCTACTTTGGGGGGTGGCGCAATCAGCGCTGCAAGTTCACCAGGAGCATTTAATTTACCAGCACTGGGTATCTGAGATACCACTTTACAAGGGACTGACAGGTAAATTAAATAGGACAAACAGGTGTAGACCAATCTTACCATACGTAACACAGAGAGACCCACACTTTACACTGGAAAGCAGTGCTAAAGTGCCCAGAGGCCTAAAACCACGAACACCTTGTCAGAGAAAAGACTAGGAGAAAAGCAAAAAGTTTAGGGATGACCCTGCAAAAAGGACCAAGTCCAACAGTGTTTTATTACGATATTTTCTATTGCATTGTCGGGTTTGTAGCACAAGAAAGAATAAAAAAAATGTTTTGTATGTTTTGGCTCTGGCCAAGTTGTAAGGAGGGGCATACGATGTGGGACTGACAGTCCCCGATATTTAGAAATATTACTGGGCCTCCCAACTCCTGGTCATTAATGAATGGATATTCAGTGATCATCAAAACCCAGCGTATGGAGTGGAGAGGGCATCCATGGGCCAGGGTTGACACAAGGACCTTCTTTACAGAGCAACAGCAAATAGAAGCAGGCCACACCATACACAGACAGTAGATCAAGGAAGCCATCCGGTTCCTGGGCTGGAAGGGGAAACTTACTGGTCTGATGCTGCTATGCTGCAGCGAACAGCTGTCAGAGGTGAGAGGATTGGAGGGATTTCAGAAATGGGAGTTCATAGGTGTAGAACATTTGGAAGATGTCTGGTGGAACCAAGCCTACATAAAATTTGAAGACCTATGGTCTGGCTGAGTCTAAGCACTATCAGCATTTGCAGGTTGGGCATGCCCTGCACTGCCATCTGTTGGAGGGCGAGCAGATACCACAGTCCTCACCACTAGATGACCGAAAATTGACCGAGGCCTTTGCACATAAGGGAATGCCACTGATCTATAGGAAACTAATAAACAATTCCCCTGACTTATTGGCTATGTTCCCTCTCATTTCTTTCCTCTGTGTGTGGCAGTGTACGGTCTCTGTGCGCTGCAATGAAGGCTATGTCTGCCGGGAACCTGACTGCTCGTGGGGGTGCAGCGTCAAATATCA
The DNA here is from genome assembly GCF_964263255.1 of Lissotriton vulgaris. NCBI lineage: Eukaryota > Metazoa > Chordata > Amphibia > Caudata > Salamandridae > Lissotriton > Lissotriton vulgaris. The sequence goes on along the minus strand of NW_028253474.1, from coordinate 81,881 downwards.
CGCCAAACGTTTGCTTAAAAAAAGTGAAAAGACGGTGCATTTCCACACATGCAGCGCCACATGAAGGGACTTAAAGCAGGTTTTCAATTTAGATAAACATGCCATGACATGAATTTGTTACACAGGCAGGTACACTTCAGGTTTAGAGAAGCACAAGACTCCAACGGTGGTACCATCATTTGCTGCAGAGCCATTACTTTAGTCTTTGTAGTTATGAGTATGCAATTGCTACAGATTTACCCACTGTAAGCCTCTAATCTTGTTTGCACTTCAAACCCGTTATCTTCCCATATTGCTCTGAATATGCCAATCATCATTGTGCACACTCATTTTATCAATTGTTTTTAAATGTTTCCAACACCTGCCACAATTGTCTCATTCTTTTTCAACCGGTTTTCATTGTTCTTCCTTTTTGAAAGGCTTTGTTCTTGTTAATTGCCTCTGAATTTATCAATTCCATTGAACGCTACCATACATTAGTTTAGTTTCAGGGTGTGCAATGATTACCACCCTCTTAGAAGAGATGAATTGTGTGAAATATTTTTTTGATGTATTTGCTTTTTTGTTTGCTTGAATATTTGGGCTGTATTTACAAACACATTTCGGGTAATAGGAATATGCCTAAACCTGTCATGCATTCTCACTTTTCTGAGTATTCAGAACACAGTCACAGTGCATGCTGCTGAGTGCTCCAGGCTTGGGGGCAGGCTCAGCCGCTTGCAGCTTTGGCTGTGACACATTCACTTGGCAAAGTGCGCAGCCGCATTAATATAGACACAACTGAGTGACGTCTTTAAAAGTGCTGTGGGTCATGCACCAGCGTCAGTTCATGAGGACGTTTTGGCTGCTGGCAATGAATGAGGCATCTCGCACCATTAAATCTAATAAGGAATCCCGTGACCGGACCCCGAGTAGGCCCCACACCTACAGTTGAGTGAATATAGCCACAGAAGTGGTTCCTCAGCTGAGCTTCAGCCTACCCGAGCACAACAGTAGCCCTCAAACTCAATTGTGCTCTCTGGATACTTTCGGGGAAAAACCTCACCTCTCTGCTGGTGGCTTGAAGCTGCTTCCCTGATCCCTGATCCCGGTCTCCCTCCAGCCGCCGCAGCTCCTTGCCATCACAGCGCGGCCACGGTCAGGAGGGGGACTACATTATCCGGGAGCCTTTGCGGTGGAAGCCACCACTGCCCATTGTTCATTTCGCGCTTGGAGGCGCTACAAAACAGAGGAGAGCCCTCGCGTCGCGGGACAGCGCGCGGGCTGCGCCGGGCTTAGCCCGGGCCAAGGGCGGGCCCGTTTGAGCCAGTTCGAGGCCTGAGAGGCTGGGCTGGGCCACCCCCTAACATCTACGACTGATACATAAAACAGTAAGTGCTCTTATCCCTATTAATACCTCCTACCAGTATCAATCACAACTCGAAATGGCTGACCATTGGAAGAGGGAAAATTGCTACATGTGGAGGCTCTGTGGCTGGAACCTTAGATAATTTCATTATAAGAGCTGCCGTGAAATTGATCTAACGGAACGTCACCTCTCCTTAGACCCGGCATTTAATAAGAGGTCTTCTTTGGGTAATATTGTGCTATCTAAAAGCCCAGATGGCAGTGTCACTACCAATACCAATACCACTGTTGACTCGGCTGCTATAAGTTTATGCATGATACAACTGCAGATTCTCTAACTAACAGGGCTGATGGAACAACTAAAACACAGATGGGAAACATAAAAGACCCAGTGAGAAACTTGTCCGACGGAGTATCCACTCGTGCCCAAACTTTGGCTGAGAAGGGAGGTATCATTCATTCAGTGGGTTATAATTCAGGAGCAATACCTAAACAGAAGAAGGTAACGGCCACTAAAAAAGGAAGACAAAATAAAGCCACAACAGCAAATAAAGACTGCCCCCCACTTGTTGTACAAACCACCGCTGATATACATAAAACGGGAACAAGTCCTACTACGGCCAATACATCGGACTGCGCTCTGACTCTTATGGGGAAAGGCTTCTGGGTAAAATTGGGGGAGATCCTAACATCCTCTATTCGGCCCATTATGGACAGATTAAAATATATGGAAGAGAGATTGAAAAAACTCGAGCAACTGACTTTATCGAATCTTGAGCTTAATAAAAAGTCAAACTTGATCATGCTAACAGCGACCCAGGAGAAACCTGCCCCACCAAAAGAGATAAGGAAAACCCTGGTGCCATCATCTACACCTCAGACACCTGGCTGTGACCCAATCACAGGAACATCACAGAAAAGAGCGGAAGGCGTACTGTGTACAAAGGACGTTGAAATTATTCCGGGAAAAAAGGACTCAAATCATATGGTGGCCGGGGGAAAAACTAAAACCACACAGAAGGGAGGGAAACCAACTGATACAATTAATGGTCAAGGTTGTCTATTACCAAGCATAAATCTGCCCCCAGAATCTACTCCCTATGTTATTGTTTTGACAGGAGTCCCTGAATTAGGGAAAGGTATCTCGGAATCTTATGTGGAATTGAAAAACAAGACCATACACTGGCTCAATGCTAACAGACCCCTACCCCCGCACATCCATAGTAAGATTCTGCTTGTACGGAGGGTTAGCTGGGTGGGCAGAAGTAGGAAAAATATTCAAGGAGATTGCATTATCGTAAATTTCAGAGATACGCAAGCTCCTCAGTACATCTGTGATGGGTGGCCTTACATGACAAACACAAGTATACAGCCATTTGATCTTGCCTAAATTATGCTTCACAGGGAAACTTCATAGAGGGGAATACAGGAGTAAACTACCCCAGAAACAGAAGAGTTCTTGAGAGCTTTGAGCAGGAGATGGGTTTTCTGACCAACAACAGATTTAGCATACTCGATATGGTGGATTGACTGTCGCCAAATACTGCCATACCAAATAACCTCGGGCGAAAGAAGAAAGAAAAAGGAGTTAATGGCAATGATCAAAGAAAATCATTTTTTAGTAGGAGTCTCCCAGTTAGTAGGATTTCAGATGAACTCCAAATAATCCCTGCACTGAGCAAAAGAGATGAGATAGATAAAGGGCATCACCCTGATACCATACTAGAAAGTAATCAATACCCACAAAATAAAGCTGAAACCCCACTCAAGCCAGATTTGATTACACATTTTATAGTAAGGGAAGCACCCTTGGTACCACATGAACAGGTTACGGATCTAAATAAGTACAAACTTACATGCCAAAGTAGAACTGGAGGCACCCCAGCTATTACATCTCTACAGAGATCTGATAGGCCAATAACAACTACCATTGAGACATCAGATAATATTAGACTGATGTCTTGGAATATCGCGGGGCTATCTGCCAGGCTTGGGGATCCTGGCTGCCTTCCATTTATGCAAGAGTACTCGATCATCACTTATGGTAACAGAGAGGGCTGTGTATAAAGTGAGAGCCAACCCGCGCAAGTGGAATGGGATATGGCAGCCATGGAACACTTACAGGGGGGACATCTGCGAACCACTACTGGAGGACGATATTGATAGTTCTGAGGATGAGGCGGACGCTGATTGATTGTTGGGGGGTACCGACAGAGACACGTATGGTAAACGAATGCCATATAAGGTACACGAGGAGCGGTGGGGAGGGCCCGGTCGGGAGGGGGGGGAACCCACGTATTGCTTGAGAGTATGACATTTAGTAGGGTCGTTTTGACAACGGTATGCTGAAGAAATGCCGTATGTGTTACTATTGAGTCACAATTTGAGTTTTGTTTACATAAAATACAAAAAGCAAGATGATACTACATCCGTGTACAGAATTATTTTAGAAACCCAGTAAGTCAGCAGATCCGTAGATTACAAACAGCGGGAAATGAACCGGATGCCTGCATGTGTGAAGTTCATAAGCAAAACTTTAAAGCCGGCCCCAGGGTTGTAGGCGCACGTATGTACTGTGTTGGAAATTTCAATAAAGTCTTGCAAAAAAAAGAAAAAAAAGAGTACTCGATCATTTGCCTGCAGGAATGTTGGGTTATGGAGCCTATTCATATAAATGGTTATCGCACTTTTCATACACCTGCTACACATAGGACCAAGGAAAGAAATAAGGGAGGTCTTTGTACCTACATATCAAATCTTTTAACTGGTCGAACATCTGAGGCCTGGGCTTAGGCAGAAAAGACACTAGAGCACACTTTTCCCATACGACCCTGGATAATCTTTTCAATGATCTCATTTTTTACTTAGACCTGGGCTTTATAAACAAATTATGTTCACCTCCGGTCCCATTTAAACCAACATTTATTGAGAGGGGATGCAAATCTGTCATAGATTTGCCTTAATATCTAAATGGCATTCTAGTCGCGCTCTTACTTTTACCACATGTGAGATAGCAAAGAGCGATCATTACCCAAATGGCCTATCCCTCTCCTTTGCAAGGACACAAGGAAAAGAAAATAATTTAACTGAGAACCTATATAATGATAAACTAAGCTTTGCAAAGAAGAATGGATATGCCATAAAATGGAATAAAGTAAAGCCAACAGCCTTTTTTGCAAACCTCATTAAAAATAAACAAAGGGAATTCGAAAAATGTCTCACGGTGGAAATGGGTGATGCTAAAATTAGAGAGGCTTTTCTCTTAATAACAGAGGAAATTCGACAGCTTCTCAAAAGACCACGGATGCATGATATAATAAAGGTGTGGAGATGGTTCAACTCGGAGTGCAGCAAGTCACATGCACACTTAATGTTAACATTAAAAAGTGAACCTAGAAACCAGATTGAAATAAGATCCGCCAAAACTGCTTTCCAACATGCAGTAAAAAATCGTAAAAGAGAGCTGAAGCAGGAAGCATGGCAGGCGTTACACCGCGCCTGTCTGATCAAAGATAACATTGGGTTTTGGAAGGCCGTAAATGCCCCTTTTTTCACAGAGAAAGAAACCAACACAATAGAAGTGGCAATCACTGAAGATACATGGGTAACCTATTTCAGTGAGCTTCATGAAGCAGATACCCTAAATCTGGCAGAGAGCCCGGAACAATTAGATGGAGTTCTTGATGTGGCCCAAAAAACATTCCTTATAAATGTTGAATTCTCATTAATAGAAGACCAAACGGCTGTTAATATAGCCTTATAGCCCGCCGTAGAGGGCTATACCGGCTATTAAAGGCCTGCTGAATTGTTAAAGGCCCGAGCCGAAGGCGAGGGACTTTAACGAGACAGCAGGACTTTAATTGCCGGTATAGCCCTGCTACAAAGGGCTATAAGGCTATTAGAACATTCTGCCACTAGAGGGCAGAATGTTCTAACAAATTAAACAAAGGGTTCTCGAAGCTCGAGGGGATATAAATCCCCTCAAGCTTCAGGAAGCCTTTGTAGAACATTGGAATGTTGCTCTGCGGGCCTTTACCGGCCCGTAGAAGCAGGGAGCACTCCATTGTCTGCAATGGAGCTCCCAACATTCCAATGTTCTAATAATAGTGCGGCATGGAAAGCGCCAGGACCGGATGGGGTACCGGTAGATGTGTACAAATCCAACATAGAATTATGGGCCCCACTTTTAACAAATGTCTTAAACAGCTGTAACAAACATGTGTTTTTTCGACATGGCAAGAGACCATTGTAATTTCGATTTTTAAAAAAGATGACCATAGTGATCCAAAATGTTATAGACCAATTTCTTTATTGTATTCACTTATGAAGGTCGTAGGGAGGGTTATACTTAATAGATTACAGTCCTGGGTAGAAGATCAAGGTATATTCTCACCTTTTCAATATGGGTTTAGAGCAGGACTGGGAACAACAGAACAAGGCCTAAACTTAGCATTGATAATAGCCAAGTACGTATCGGCTGAAAAAGAAAATGTATTCTTGACCTTCGTAGACCTAAGTTCGGCCTTTAATTGTCTGAACCATGACAAATTATGGTCCATATTACTGCAACTGGGTGTTGAACTGAAACTGCTAGATTTTTATAAAGGAACTATATCGGGGGGCTGGGCAAGGGTACGATATGGGAACAAGGGTGAATGCTCTTCAAAATTTGATATAAAAAGGGAGTGAGGCAGGGATGCATACTAGCACCATTCTTGTTTAATTTATAAATAAATAGTGTAGCCTCCCACCTCATGGAAGATCAGTATGATTACCCTAGAATTAAGAACACCCTAGTCCCCATTTTATTATACGCAGATGATGCAGTAATTATGGCACGGACACAAGTCGGCCTCCAAAGATCACTTACTAAATTCTCACGGTACATGAGTGATAAATGACTAAAGATAAACATAGGCAAGACTTTTACTATGTGCTGCACTACGAAGAAGACCTTGAAATGTAAAAATGTTCTTTCAGACTCAAAAATAGCTATGATCGACACCTTCTCATATCTGGGCATTCATTTTGATAAAAGGGGGACTTGGTCTTCGGCAGCTCAGGCTAGAAAAATGGCCTTTTCAAGAGCAATAGGGGCTGTCCGAAACTTTGCTAACAAACTCGGCGGCCGTCCAGTCCCAGTACTAATGGACATATATAAATCTAAATGTGTGTCCACGGCAATGTATGGTGCAGGGATATGGGGGTTAAAAGAAGCTCACACTTTAAGCTTTGTGAGAATGCATTCCTCCGATACCTACTAGCTTCTCCCGCAGTCCACTTCTACTTTCGGGTGCCACCAAGGATTAGGCATACATTATATATCAGATCTCATTAAAGTCGATCCTATCTTATTGTGGCATAAAGTGTGGTCAACTGATGAGACGGGCCTGACTAGGGATATAATATAGGATTGCCTTAGACTCGAGGGGGTCTCAAAAATCCCCTGGATTAAGTATGTAAAGAGGTTTTTGGCTGATATAGGGCATATAGAATATTTTGACACCCCGAGCTGCTTAGTGACCGTATCTAGGAAGAAGCTGAAACAAATCTGTCTGCACTTTTTAGAAAATAAACGATGGTTGGATGAGAAATGCAAGACATCAGTCATGGAGAATCATCTGATCCTCCAAGGGCAGGGAATCCAGCCATATCTGATTACGGTGCAAAGCTGCTACTCTCGCATGTTACTGACACGATTCAGCGGGGGAGACTTTCTTTAGATTGATCACGTTTCCGGACTTAAACTGTTGGTCCAAAAACCTGACATTATGCCCCTGTGATGATGTTTCTGAACAGTCCACTCTACATTGTACTATTTTCTGCAAATTTTATACCCTGCCAAGGAAAATGAAATGAAATGAAATGAAATGAAAAGAGATTTGTAAAGCGCATGGTGCCCTTGAGCGTCCCAGCGCTGAAACCAAACACAGGACCACCACCCAAATACAACAGAAACGAAAGCCTAAAGGGGGAAGAGATAAGTTTTCTAATGCCAATTTTTAGACACTGGGGTTTGAGGCAATGTAGGACAGCGTTAATGAGACTGAAAATATTGGAAGACGAATTGATCATGTACCTTGTGTCATCTTTTTTAAAATCTTTAATTAGAGCCAGGATCGCAATGAATTAATTTAATATAACTTGAAATTACTGTAAATCCTGCATTTTAAATGTTTTTTATATACAAATGTGCTTTCATATACTTTAATGAATTGAGTTTTAAATGATTATTTATTGTTTTATTTGAGCTTTTATGATTTTTATTATCAAAATCGAATAAAGCTGTTTTTGACTTTGACTTTGACAATTGTGCCTGGGCCACGGGCTGGCCCAGCCGCAAAGGGAGTCTGAACTTGCGGGCAGCAGCTACCAGCAGGCTTGTTTGCCGCAAGTAGTAAGTTCCTGGAGTGATGTTTGTACTGACACGCTTTTTCATCCTTAATTAAAAAAACTTTAAGTGCGCAATCACGCTCATTCATGCTGCCACCACGCCTGTGCTTCACCTTACCATTTTCAGCGCATTCGTCAGAGTCCATATCAGAGTCGCTTGGCACTAACTTATTTCTGCGTAGATAAGTCACCTCCCACTGTTGGTCACAGATCTTAACTTTCTGTGGCTCACTGGTTAGAGGCGGCAGTCCCGAGAGCAGAGGACGGCCCGGGACCAGGGTTCGATTCCCGGCGCGGCAGGTTTCTGGACCAGGGTCAGCGGACTCGATAATTCTCTCGCCTCGGTGCCCACTCTGATCAGCGTTCACACTCGGCAACTCTGGGCATTAGCTTGCCTCATCTTCACTAACGGCCCCACCAGACCGCCAGGGATGCCTGGTCTCACCCTGGAGATACCCATTAAAAAGGGACCATCTCCTTAGGAAGCCAGGAAGTGTTTTGCAGCGGTCGAAGCGCCTTGGGACCCTACGGGTAAGTAGTGCGCTATAGAAATGCCTATACATTTACATTTACATTTGTTTAAATTGCGGGCCTGGGCGTCTTCCCACAGTAATCTCAGAGTAATCGGGGCAGTATCATGAAATTTTCAATTCTCTTGTTAAACATGCAGTATTATATACAGAGGCCAACCATCTGCTGATTTTTCCTTTAACCTTCTCGCCCTAAGCACTGCTAGCAAAGAGACTCGAAAAAGCCATGACGCAAAATGATGGCACTTCATTTTAGCCACTTTGCAACACGCTCTAATTTAAGAAACTAATGGGAAAATGTTTGGATCAATCTTGAACAAAGGGGATTCTGCTGGATTCCATTCTATTAAGTAATTGTTATTCAGTCAGTGCCATTAGCAAAAGGGATTGCAAAATAAAACAGACTAGTCTGTACTTTGAGGCCACTTTCATTCTGAATGAAAACAGAAGCAATCCCAAACATATTTCCTCCTTGTTGGGCCTCTTCAGCGAGGGATTCCAGTTGAGACCAAGGTCTGAACTGAACAGTACAACTAACCATGAGCCCCTATGCTTTTAAAGCAGCATAGAGATGCTTAGTTATAAAGCCAAAGAGATCTTTATCATCTCTTAAAATATTTTTTCTCCAGAGAGTACACCAACAGCACTTCAAATGAAAGCCATTGAAATGAATACAGTAACCACAAACAGAACATTAGAAGACAGAATTTAAAGCTCATAATTCCCACATAGGGCAAATTACATTTATATAGAAATAAGGGGAATGGAATCAATACTTACGTATACAACCATAAAGAGTTTCCCTTGACATGCCATAAGGACGATAGTAACCAAGTGCACACTGCTCACAATTGATGCCAGCTGTGTTGTGCTAGAAAGAAAACAGGGACATAATTTAATATTGATTGCATGTGGCATTGATTTACCATTTTGAGATATAAGTGGAGCTGGCACCATTTTAGAGCAAACAATATAATAATGTTGTCCTGGGGTGTTTGTGTAAGGTTCCCTTATTGGAAAGACTGAGGGCAAAATGTAGAGTTTTACAGATGGGATGCTCTGTCACAAGCGTGATGGATCTCCTGCCCACTGTGCTACAACTGCATTATATCCAGGGTCACTGGAATTATGCAGCAGGGGAGGGCCAAATCATACAGCAGGGTACATTAAATTATGCAATAAGAAAAGGCAAATTATGTGGCAAAAGATGCCACATTTTATGATAGCATCACTTCATTATTTTGTCATTTTCACATTTGTTAACACTATCTGGGCATAAGTTTCACCTCATTAGTACCGGTTTTACACCCAAATATAGCAATAATCAACAGAAAGGTAACCAGTAAACGTTTTCCACTGCGTGGCAATACATCGCCAAATTTTTTCTTAAAAGCTGCAGATTATGCAGAAGAGGACTGTTTATGTGGCAATTTCATATTTATGCGGAAAACAGTACGGATGCAACATCACAAAATTGGAATAGTTCTGATTATATTCTATAGTGCTTGTAACACAGCAGACAGGATATCCGTCACATGTGCGATGGACTACCCCATCAATCAAACTTTAATTACCAAAGATTGCAAAGGCCCTCCCCTACCCAAACATGTAGGACAATATCCTTGATAATTAGGTTGTACAGTTTATGCTGAGATAGTTGCTAACAGGCTGCAAGAACATATATCCAAACCTATTATTCTATCCCAAGTGTGTTTTTTAAAATCTTGCCTTTTGAGTGACAACACTAGACCTCCTTTGTCATGTCATCTATAAAGCACAAGTTTCAGACACAATGACAAAAAGAGCAAAATACATAATATCCCAGAAAGGAAAGCAATTACTAAGCCACATGGGCTACACCTACAACTAGAACAGTACACTGATGGAAAATGTGAATTGGAAATGTACCACATTTTATTGTAATGCATGATAAGGGAGGGCTGCTTCAAAATATGATGTTGTAATTAATGTAAGGTGCGAGGATGTGGGGACTTATTGTGTAGTACACTCGCAAAAAGCAGTCTTGGGTCCAGTCAAGCTCGTTTGTAAACCTTAAGCTCAGCCCGGGGTAGCTGTGTCTTCAAGAAGCAAGGCTTAGCAAAAAAACAATGTATACATCATTTAACAGCACAAAACACTGAAGTAAGAAAGTCACACATCAAGAAAGAGATACAACCCAATTTATATAAATAGAGTGTATTTTTATAACTGTTTATAGGCCTTGCTGTTCAAAATTCACTGGAGGGTTCCAGAGATACAGAATGTCGAACTTTTAAATACTTTTAAATGTAACTGCAAACAAGCATTGGTCAACATAAAGTTTGTAAACTTTTGAAAAGTTTCAAACAGTTAGTTAGGGAACTGAGCGGCCAAATCCGACAGCCTAGAGATCTAGAGGGCCAGAGAGGATACTTTGAACAGTTACTTAACCACCATAGCATTTTTATGGCAAGTTCCAAGCTCTACAGGATGACCTCCATAGACTATGATGGAGTGGTCCTGGTGCTGGGGATGCAGGCTAAAGATGCTCCAGTTGAGGTGCAGTCAACAGGAGTGTCTTTGTGGTTGTCCCTCGGCGCTCTGATGATGAATGGTGACTCTGGTCACAGTGATTGAAGTTCCTTGCAGTCCTTTTTGTTGCAGTAGCAGGACAGATGATGGGGGGCTACGTTTTTTTTTGCACTGCGGTTGGGGTGACTTCCTTAGGTGGGGGCTAGTGTCTCTTGGGTACGAGAAATCCGGACTCTGATAGCACTCTCTGTTCTGGTAGATACAGGTGGAGACTTTGGCTATCTCGGATTTGTCCTTTGACTGGTAGTGGCAAAACTTCTGTGGTGGCTACCAACTTTCAGCTTTTGTGTCCCTGGAGCAGGTTCCAGGGAATCAGCCAGCTGATACTTGGAGTCACTGAAGTGAGATGAAGCCGGGGATCAACTTTTCAGTGGGTCAATAGCCGTAAGCACAGTCCAAACTTTACTAGCCCAACGTGCAGCAGGTGTAGTCTTTCTGCCTCTCTCCATGCAGTGTCAAGGGCAGCAGGGCAGTCCTTCTTCGGTCCGATCTTCCTGTCAAAAGTTATCTGGTGATCAGAGTGGCAGAGGTGTCATATTAATCCCAGGAAAGTGCCATGAGGGGAACATGCAGTCACTAGCCAATGGGCATCTGGGTCCCCTCTCGCCTGTTTCCTGCATAGTGTGGCATCTAGCTATCCCAGAGTGTACTAATAATAATAAAAATAATAATAAAGTAATTTGTAGATTACCTAGTTACTTCTAACGAAGTGTCCCGCTGTTAAGGTTTTGCTCCCGAATACAGGTCCAAACAACAAAACAAAAGAAGCCTCAATCAGATTAATCTAAATAACCAAGTTTTTACGAAGTGATAGTTCTGTATTTTCCTGTTTGAGAGAGAGGGGAAGGGAATTCCATACCTTGCATGCTAAAAAACCGAAGGAGCGTCCCCGATGCATGCTCTTTTTACAACAGTCATGCAGGCGGAAGACCTCCTGCTGATCTTACATTCCATCTAGAAGAGTAGGCTTTAACAAAAGAATGCAGCTAACGATGGCCTTTATTGTTGAAGATTCTATTTATTTATTTATTTATTTGTTTGTTTTGTAGAGCACCTGAATCACCCCCGGAGGGGTATCTCTGCTCTGTGGACATGCAACAGTAGGCCGAAAAAAGAACCTGATTAAAATAATACAGTTTTGAGGAGCCTTCTAAATTGAAAATGGTCAGGGCATTGTCTCAGATGAGTGGCGAGCTGGTTCCAATAGAGAGGGGCAAGGTGAGAGAAATCTTTCCCACCCATCCTTGATTTTTTAAACCGAGGAACAATGAGAAGAGATTTTTCGGCCACACGCATCGAAAGAAAAACCTGTCGCAAACGGGCAGATTCTCAGAATCAAGGAATCGCAAAAGTGTAACTTGATGCATGTGCCCCTTGGTTCCTGAGTGTAGAGACCTTGAAGGAATATAGTGGGGGAATTTCCCTGCATGATAATTGGGGCCCTTGCCACACACTGCCATGTGAACGATGCAGCAGATTTTAAACTTAATTTGCTTGCATATCGGGAGCCAGTGAAGCTTTTGGAGAAGGGGAAGGGAGGCGAGACAAGGCGTGCCGCGGTGTTTTAGACCTGTAGTCTGCTCAGCAAGGGCTCATTGGTGGTGATCAGGAGGGCATTACAGTAGTCTAGGCGGCTTAGTACCAATGCCTGAATAAGGGATTTCATGTAGACAAGGGGAGAAAAGGAAAAGACTCGCCGTAAAATTCCAAGCACATGAAAACAGGATCCAGCAGTGTAAACCACATGTTCTTTCATGGTCAGTTTCTGGTCTAGGCATATGTCAAGATTCTTGACAGCAGTTTTTGGTACAGGGGAGTCGCCCATATCCACCGGCCACCAATCAGGTGACCACAGCAGTGGTGTATCTCTGAAGAGCATGATCTCGGTCTTCCCTGCGTTAAGCTGAAGGAAATTGCTCCTCATCCAGTTAGATATGGCTATCATACCTTCAGAGAAGGTGGACTGGGCCATAAGAGTGGACTTATTAAATGAAAATAAAAGCTGAGTTTTATCAGCATAAGAAATGGGTGTGAAACCTAATGTCCTAAGTAGGTCTGCAAGGGGAGCGACGTAAATGTTGAACAAAGTAGTGGTCAAACAAGAGCCCTGAGGCACTCCCTTGGTCAGCTCCAAGGTATTTGAGCGAAAAGGACCAAGGTTAATGGTTTCGGAGCAGAGGGAAAGAAAGCTCGTCATCTACTGAAGAGCCAATCCTCGGAGTTCAATTTCCTTCAGTCTCCTGAGCAGGATCTGGTGGGAGACCATGTTGAATGCAGCCAAGAGATCACGCAGCACGAGTAATACTGATTGTCTGCTGTCCAGGGACATCCTAATGTTGTCCATGACAGCAATCAGGGCTGACTCAGTGCTATGCTTGGTGAATCCAGATTGAGAAAGATCAAGGCTTCTGGAGGATTCGACATGGTCAGACAGATGTTTATTGATGTACTTTTTCAGTAACTTGCTCAGGAGGGGTAGTAGATGAATAGGCCGGAAGTTGAACAAGTCCTCCATAGGAGCCTCAGTATTCTTGCGTATAGGAACGACCTAAGCCGCCTTCCATTCATTATTGAGAGATTGAGGAGGGAACAAATAGGCGCAGAAAGTTGTATAGAAAGTGAGGAAGACATTTTTGCTGGAACGATGTCTGAGGGAGAACCTGATTTTACTGTAAGAAGTAATGATTCCACGTCATCATAAGTGAGAGGGGGAATATTTTCCAACAGCTGCACCTTAGTGAGTGTAGGCGGGCTATAAGATGTAGGAGTCTGCAGAGGACTCCCAACTGAGGTGATTTTATCATAAATCAGCTACATTTTCTGTGTGAAATGCATTGCTATTTTATCACAGAGTACTTGACATTTGGCTTCAAAAGAGAGCCTTTCCCTCAAAGGCAGCCAGTGCAGTTTAGTAAGAACAGGGCTTATAGGCAACCGCCTTGGGAGATTTAGCAATAGGCAAGCTGCCAAGTTCGATACATGCTGGAGTATCGCCAGTCGGGACTGTGAGACTCCCAGATACAGGACATTGCAGTAATCCAGCCTGGATGTGGCCAGGGCCTGAACTACTGTCTTTCTGGCGTTCTCTGGGAGACGTTTGAGGATCTTTTTTAGGGTTTTTAAGATCCTGAAACACTTTGTCCCTAGAATTTTGATCTGGCTGTCATACGAGAGCTTCGTATCGAACCAGATGCCAAGATTCTTACCTTTTAGCTTAGGGACATGTATCAGTCCGAGCAAGTCAGGCCACCAAGCAGGGGATCAAATCGAAGGCTGCTTACCTAGGATACGGACCTCAGTTTTCCCGGCATCCAGCTTCACGCAACAGAGATCCATCAACTTAGCCACCTCCGAAAACGGGATCTAAGCAGGAACAGATGTACTGGCCTCCTTCTGGGTTAGGGTGAAAATTAGTTGCGTATCAGCGGCATACAATACTATATTAAAACCGTAGCACTCGATATCAGCCAGGGGGTGTATATAGAGATTGAATAAAGTAGGGCTCAAATAAGAGCCCTGTGGTACCCCCTGCTGCAATGGAAAAACCTCAACTAAAAAGTGCGGTTCTGCAAAAAGAGGCAAGCCACAATGGGGCCTTGAGGCAATTCCACAGCCGTTTGAGTAATCGGCTGTGGAAAACTACCAAAGGCCGCACTGTGGTCCAGCATTAGCACTGCTGCAGTTATGCCTTTGTCAACAACTTGACTGATAGATTCAGAGGCAAACAGTAATGCACACTCAGTGCTATAATGGGGGCGAAAGCCCAAGTGGGTCCTATGAAGAAGTTCTTTTGCCTCAATGAAGGTCAAAAGCATTTGTTTGATATATTTCTTTACTACTTTAGAAATAAAAGAAAGCAGTGAAAAAGGGCTACAGTTTTCAGGTTTAGTGGGATCTATTAATGGATTTTTGAGAAGTGGAACTATGGTGGCGTGTTTCCAGCTTCTTGGGGACCCAGCCCATCTCAAAAGAGCTACTGAATAGCTCACCAAGCACGGGTAATATTGTAGTCATCCCTCCTTCCAAAACAGCAGGAGGCACCTGATTTAACAGCTGTCACTAATGGGAGCAATTCCTCAACTGACATATGTTTAAAAGTGGAAAGGCCCAAGCTGTCATCTGAGGATTCAAACACAGCTTGAGACAAGGAGCGTCTCTAACTCTCTCAGGGAAGATGGAGTAAATGGAGGCCACTTTATCAAAGAAAAACTGGGCAATGACGTTCCAGCGTTCCTCTGACAGTGGAGAGGTCACTGAAACTCGATCAAGGGACAAGAACAACTTCATGATCGAGAAGAAAATAGTTCACGAGAGGAGTTCTGAGCCTCACCGATTTTACCAGCACTCTTTCAGCCGTATTCAAAATGTCGGGACCCTTCCTCAGCTGCCAGGAGCTAGGTAGTCGACCCTAGAGGTGTGGCTACCTGTGAGCTGCACGCCCACAGGAAAATAGGTTTGAGGATGAGATTTCCCTCCTTGTCCCTGTCTCCAACATGTCTGTTGGAACAAAAGGCATCCTGCCCAGAAGTGTTGTTGCAGGCAGCCCTTCAAAGATGGCTTACCCTTTAAAGCTCGACTTTTAGGCTAACACCCATTTGACCTTGGGAAAGAAGGTAACACCTCACTCTGCTGTAAATGCCTTTGTTCCTTAGCCTGGGAGTAGTTCACATGTCTCCCCAGGTGGGCAGAAAGTTTCCTGTGTGCTAAGACCTTTGTGAGGCCACTGGACTAGCAGGACACAGGCTGGTAACTTTCTAAAAGTTGCAAAACTTTAAAAGAGACAGAAATCTCGACTTGGACACCAAGTTGAAATTAACGGCCCAATTAATTTGATACCTTACAGTATCCATTTCGGTAGTCCAGTTCAGAAATTAGCCATGCTGGGATGTCAGTCGTTGACCATGTTTTAGCCATTCGGGCTACTAACTGTTCCCCTGCAAAATCAAAATTTTGAAGTTTTGCTTTTAAAAACACATAAAATATATATGTATTACTTAACAATAAATAGCTCTCTGCCATAGGACTTCATATCATATCAGTAGGGGAGTCTTATATATAATGTTACGGTAGTGGTGACATTGCCATTGGTTTTAATGTCAAAGTCAAACTGGCAGTGTACACACTGCCCTTCCAGTCTGCAGTGGCAAGCCGTGAGCCATTTTCTTCTTGTCACACTCAGGGTAACACAACCAGTGCTGCAGCCCTTTCTGGACCATCTGGGCCTTATTACGTCTTTGGCAGTCCTACAGCAGTGCCGCCAACGGGCCATCCACTAATGGACTACCATAGCTGTGGTGTGCTCACCCGCCAGATTAGGAGTTCAATCCTGGTCTGGCGGGTGATGCTGCGGTGGCGGTCTGACGGCAGCAGTCTATTAGGCTCATAAAAGAGCCCAACATGCAGATGCTGCCTTCAGAGTGCCGACTGTGCCATACATGCCACACCATGCAGGAACTGGGGGTGCAAATCCAGGGGGACATATACCCACAGGTCTAGTTGCAGCACCCCCTTTGTTGTCTCTCCACCACCGTTTTCGTGATGGGCTCCCCGCCATCAACAGGGCAGTGGAAAGCCAACATTTAGAAATACATGAACACTTATGGCCTTATTACGAGTTTTGCGGTCCCACAACGGATGATGCAAGGTGCTGTCCGCTGTGGGACCGCCAAACCTGTGGTGTGACCGCCCACCAGATCAGGAGTTTCCTGATCTTGCAGGTGGTCCTGTGTCAGTCTGATGGTGACAGTCTGTCAGGCCCATAGTGGAGCCTAACAGGCAGACCGCACCTGCCAGACCGCCGACTGCACCTTTCTGCATGGTGTGGCATATATGTCACACTGTCCAGGAACTGGGGTGCAAAAATACAAAGAGCACAAACTGTGCCCCTGTGCATGTACCCCCAGCCCGGTAGCAGCAGGGGGGCCTGTCAGGGCCCCCTTTGTTGCCTCTCCGCCACACTTTTTCATGGCGGAGACAGGGAGGCAACTTGTAATAGGCTCAGCGGTGCCACAGCTGCACCGCCAGTATATTACTATCCCTGACCGCTGCACGACCATCGAGGGATCCTTGATCCCTGGCAGTTGCAGGGGTCCTGTGGGGGTCTGACCACTGCAGTCCTAATGCGGCGCACAGTGCCACATTGGAGGGGGTGGTGTGACCCCCACAATGACTACGATGTTCCAATGGACAGCCGTAGTCACAATAAGTCCCTTAAAAATTACACGTAATGAGAAAACATTCCTGTCACCTGTCATATGATAACCAAAACTTACCATACATGGTGAATATCAAAACACAAATATCCCTTTTATATATATGCTGTACTAAGAAATAAGCAATGTAGCACTTGTAGCACTTACTACGAACTCTCAAACCACAATTGACATAAAATAAGAAACTAATACCCACAAAACATAATCATAGATTTGAACAAGCCATGAGTCAAACCATTTTATGTACTTCCACTCAGCCATACAAGTCTATTACTACGATTTCAATCAAAGCCCATGGAGAAACCTCCAACAATCTGCACTAAGAGTAGAATATGCTACAAGCAGTCAATTTGCCTTTAAATGAAAAACAATTATAGCACTTGCCTATGTCCCTATCCCTGAGGCAGCCAATCACTACAATTTACTAATAGAGAGCCCTTTCTACCAACAAAATGAACACAAACGAATTACCCTAATGGATTATTTAAAAGATACTTGGGTTGGCAGAGTACATTGCTCCGGACACAGACGCCAACTCAAATTCCAAATACCACGGTGGAATATCTATGACAGCTTCTTGGCACAGGAAGCCAAGACACACAATGCAGTGTAAGGATGTCCAAAAAATAGCTTGCCAGACAGGAGAAAACTCCTTATCTGATGGGCTGTTCAAACATGGGCTTGGCTGTGCGGGAGTGGAGTGGTCTTGTTCCCGCACCGCTAAACTCATAATAAGGTCCTTTGTCTTTTTTACTCTTACCGCACATATTCTTTGCTGTATCAAAGTCAGAGTCCTATAAGATTTTATACAGAATATTCATGATTAATATTGTGTGAAATCCAACACGAAGAAGTGACTGAGTTTTTCATAGTTGATTTGCTCCACAAAATAATTGTATTATCTTTCTATGTCCAATTGTGATCTTCACAATGTTTGTGATATTTATTTTATGTAGTGCAAACAAGACCCTTTCGGGTGATAGAGCGCTTTGCAGCAGTGTGAATATATATATATATATATATATATATATATATATATATATATATATATATATATATATATTCTCGCTGCCACAATCCTCTCACAATACACTGTGAAATAGAAACAGCACTCGCAGGGGGGTATAAAGCCAACAATCCTTTATTTGGCCACCAGCACAGACAAGACGCGTTTAGGCGATGAGCCTTCGTCAATTGCAAATGAGAACGCGCCGCCATTCCATTTAAATCACAGTGCTTTTGTCACAGTAAACATGGCATGAACATAAAGAAAGGACTGTCCGATAGCTAAAATAGCGCCATCATGGAAGTACTATTCTAACATGAAAAATGAAAAGAAAAATTACAATTCAATTATCATGCTTGTTCAAAAAGTGGGGTAAAGTAAGTACAATTCGATACTCTTTCTTCTTAACCATATTTCTACTATAGAAATATTCCCACAAATTCATTATAGCCCTGGATGGGCGTAAATCACTAAACAATTCATATTGCCCACAGATGGGCTAAACCATAACAATTCATACTGTGAAAGAAATACATTGTATTGTTAAAATGTCAGTTCAAGAAGCAAAGAGAAAATAAAAAAGAAGGGGGAAGGGGATGGAGAAAAAGCAAAAATCGATAGCAAATTTTATACAGCATATTATAATACAAAAGACAGTTTATCCCCATATAGAATGTTAATATCCCAAATGGACTGCTAATTCTTCATGTGTGTTGAGCCCAAAAGGACTCTTACTCTGCAAATCTATAATGTAGCGTGACTCTAGTCGCCGCATTTTTTGTAGACGGTCTCCACCTCGTGGAAGGGGTGGCACACTATCCAGGCAAAAATAGGCCAACAGATCCCTGTTGCGTCCATGCAAATTATTAAAGTGTCTTGCCACGGGATAGGATTCATCGACGTTATTAATAGCAGGCATGTGTTCTAGTATATGTAATTTTACAGGATTGATGGTGCTCCCGACGTATCTTAACCCACAGGGACATACGAAACAGTAGATAGCATAAGGTGTTGTGCATGTCAGAAACTTTGTTATGTTCTTACGGAATTTCAAACCTGGAATGATATATGTGAGGGTCCTTTTGCTGATTTTACAGGCCTTACATCGACCACATGGGAAAAAACCACTAAGAGGTATTTTACTAGATGCATTAGTTTTGACCACATGATGACTATGTACTAGATCATCCTTTAAGGCTCTAGCTTTCCGATAAGTAACTAACGGACTTGAAGATAAATCTTCTCTGATGGTATTATCCGTTAATAATATGTTCCAATTCTTTTTTTTTTACCTCTTAGTGGTTTTTTATATATATATATCAGATAGAACAGGAAGACATGTAGATTCTATATAGAAGCATAGAAAATAAAAGTAAATTGTATACAAATAATAGAATATTATTGACAGAGTTATTAACAGAGTAGGCAGCGATACGATTACACATGTCGTAAACAGAGAGTAAATAGACTATAAAAAGAGTTGTATATAGACTAGCCTGAGTCCAGGTGCAAACATATACCGGTGTGATAAAAGACAACCAACAGAAATAAGGGGGAGACGGAGGAAGATTCTAAAATGCATGTGGTTTTATACTCACTGTGCCGAGTTTATTTTATATCCTACTGTTCTTTTCTGTGACTCAAATATATAAATAAAATTATTTTGTGAAAAATGAAACATATTTTGAAAATGAATGTATAACTAAATCTAATACTACAAATCTAAGTTATGTAGGTCTAGGAAAAATATTATTCAAAAACCAAGCATACTGGAAGGGTACTGACAAAAATGCAGGTTTTTGGAACTAACTGTTGTTTTTTTTACCTCTTGGCCCTGCCCAGGGACCCTCCCATTCAAGTGAATATGCTAGACATCATATCACAGTGGAGATTAGGAGCAGGGGACTCAGTGGGCCTGGAATATCAAGGGTGGAGCTCCGTGTGAGACTACATCAAGAGCAGACATGGGTGTAGCTTTACATTTTTGCAACAGGTGCAGTGGCACGGGACCCAGAGGCCCGAGGAGCTCATTGAACTCTAAATATTGCTTATTCCAAACAGCAGTCAGCACTCCCCAACCGTGAATTACAGAGCCAGAACCCGACATCTATTCAGATATTCGATCACAACAACATTTGCAACAACTTGTTTAGTGCTTCTCTCCTACATCCACCAACACATTCACGTACTCAGTCCCATAGATTCCTACAGCATGCTTCACTGTGCTGCTCACACCTTAATGGTTCTAATTCCCAAACATCTTTTTGAGTGCCTGAGGTAGTACCGCTATGGCATTTTCTCTATGTGCTCATTTATGCCTTTGTGATTTGGCCTGAAAACAAATAAAATGTGAGTTACAGGGTATATTAATTTTCAAATTACTATAAATAGAAAAAACATTGCCCTCTTTGCACTTTTATTTATAAGGAGGTGGATATGTCAGAGCAATCAACAAAGCCATTTACGAGGATGTGACGTGGGACTACAAAAGTAGTACTTAATATACTTATAAATACTTTTGTGAAATGCCATAAATGTATTCAATGGCGTTCATGACATGACATGTATTTGGAATGCGCATGTTCACCCGTAAGCATCTTGGCGCTGAATAACGGATGTTTATTGTTACTCAACTCAATGGTACTCATTTTATCGACCTCAGATGGATGAAAAGCTGAGTGGATCATCTGGGATTTGAACCCCTGCAGCAGATGCATTAGTCCATTTAAACGACGTATAGGCTTACTTTAATTCTTTTTTTAATATATTTCTATGCGTGTGTCTAATTGGCAATATTTTAGAAAGCAAACAGCAAACACATTTTACAACACATACTGTGCTTTTTTGTCGTAATGTAAACATCCAGAAGTCACTAGAAAAAATAATAGTCAGACTCATTGTCTTAGGGCCTAATTACGACTTTGGCAGAGGGGCAGCCCCGCCACAACCCCGTTGCCACACCCGCAAAGCTGTGTGAACAGCGCCCGCCAGATTACGAGTTTTCTTGTGTCTGGCAGGCAGCACTTTGGCGGTCTCAAGGCAGGGCCTATTAAAAAGGAACCGCAATGGGAGTTCCAAAGGCCGTTCCTGCACAGCATGGACTCTACATTCAAGCCGTGCAGGAAAGAGGGTGATTGCACACTGGGGGAGCACAGCATGAACCCTCCTGCATACATCCCATGGCCCTGAGGACACAGGGGGGACCTCGTAGGGCCCTCGTTGTTTCTTCACAACCACAGTTTTCATGGCGGGTTCACCGACATGAAAACTTTGGTGGTGAGGAAACTCAGAATATGCTTGGCAGTGCTGCTGCGGCACTGCCAGCATATTCCTTGGCCAGTATGCTGCCCCACCACCAAGGGATCGCAGATATCCGGCGGTTGTGGCAATCTTGTAAAGGTGTGGAGGTGGAACCGCCGCACTCAAAATGCGGCGGTCACACTGCCAGTGCGGCAGTGCCCGCCACTCGTCCACGACTGCCGAACTTGTAATAAGGCCCTTAGTCCCTGCTTGTTTGAGCGAGTTAGTTAGAAACGATCGGCTCAATCTCTTCTCCAGTTTAGGAAACTGGTGAACACATGGTTGTTTAACCAGTAATGACCCCTTATGGATAAATGCTGCTACCACTCAGAGATCCTATGTTGTAATCTTAGCGCCAAGACGCCCACGGGCAAAAGTTTGCGCTCTACAAATTGTATTAATAAATAAATAAATAAATAAACATCAATATTTCACAAAAACGCGCCTTCTTCAGCAGAGGCTTTGATCATACCGCTCTATATTTTTCCATCGCTTGAGCCCTATTTTCGGGGATGATTGAGTGGGATGAAACATGTTGGCGGGTCCGGAGCAGACGTTATGATGAAACAGGCCAACCTAGGGGGAGTAAGGGTTCAGCCTCCTAAGAAGTAAAACACTTTACGCACACTAGTCACCTTTTCAGAGAATAGAGTATTAGTACCCCATTGAGGTTTTCTACATAAACCAATTGTTCCTGTATCCCAGAGTACTTGTGGAATTTGTTATCTTTTTCACATTCACAGTCCACCTCTCACACCCTGTTTAGAATGTTGTACTTTTTGGGTGATAAATAAATGTCTTTTCTACACCTTCCATTTTCTCTCCCTTTTCTGGTTTATGCATTTATAGAGAAATTAAAACGTGCAGTTGTGGTTACTTGTGTGTACTGACTTTCATTCAAGTAATTTTCTATACAGATTAAATAAAAAATCACATGTTAATGTTGATGAATAACTGTGAACCGTGCTGTGCTGCCACTGTATCAGATAAGAGCATCGTTTCTACAGGAAGCCTGCATGCAAGGATGCTTGAGAATACTAAGGGACTTGGCTGACCTTCCTGAGCCCTGCCTTTCGAGGACCACTGCCAACTGTTCAAACAAAATCCCTCACAAAAGCAGCGAACAATAGGTCAGTGTGGTTAAGACCAGTTACATCACTGCATAAGCCTGCTTTTACCAAAATGCCTCGGTAAGTGAAGGTCCATAAAAGGTCAAACAACAATTCTGAACTCCGAGGTTTATTCTTAGAGAACGGATTGAATACTATTTATCTAAGGAGAGATACTATAAACATGTTTTTTTTACTTTCAGGTCTGCTCTTTAAAAGACATGATAATTCTTTGAGTGATGGGTTGATTTATGTTTTCAGGGCTCTGTTTTGTCCCCACCTTAAAGGTATGTTCCATTACTCAAACCACTAAGCTGCTAAATAAAAACAAAAAACACTATCAGGCACATGCATCATTGTTGGCTTTTGCAATTTCTTAATTGCGATTTTTTAGAAATCGCAATTAAGAAATCGCAAAAGCCTATGCATGAAGAAATCGCTGAAAAATTTGCGATTTCTTAAAATTCCTTAATTGCGACTCGCAAATTGCGAATCTAAATTAAGGAATACCTCCCCATTAATTTCTATGGGCCCAGAGGCCCATAGGAATGAATGGGAAGACATTCTCAATTTGCGATTAGCAATTAGCGAATCGCAAATTGAGAATGCAATTTCAAGGGTGCAGGGGTGTCCAAAGGACACCCTGTTGCACCCCTGAAATTAATCTGTGCACATATGTTGTGCACACACATGCCCTGTGTGTGCACAACATGAAACTTTGAAAAATGCACAAAAGTGCATTTTTCAAAGTTTTCGCAAGTTACCACGAGGTTCAACCTCATGGTAATTTGCTCCCCCTAATTGTGAAATCGCAATTTTTTAAGGTTTCATGCATTGCATTTAAGGAATCGCAAAATGTGATTCCTTAAATGCAATTGCAAATTGCAAGGGCCTTCACCCTTCATGCATTCCAAACGCAGATTTTGCGATCGCAAACGGACGATTTTTACGATTCGCACTGTTTGCGATCACAAAATCCTTTGATGCATGTGCCTGATTATATGTCCCCTCAATCAATGCCCCACCAGCATAGTCAAAACTGCTATATGTATCCTTGCCTAGTAAATCAGCTCTATCCTACTAGGAGCTTGCCTCCGCTCCCTTCCTAACCAACAAAATACAGAGGAGTTAAAGAGTATTCGATAATGTAACCTAGTATCCTCTTTTAACCCTAACAATGCCTGCCCTTTACCTACTCTACCTGTTTTTGACAAAGCCCTGGAAGAAGCATTCAGAAGCCAAATACAATAACACCCCTTACTTAGGATCCATTCTCATGACAGCCAACAGGAGTGTCATGGAGGGTCCCCTGTGTGCTCATAGGGTGCTTTTATCTGATTTGTGGGCATGGGTACATAGATGCCTGCGTGGCCCCTTCGTTAATAGAGATGTGCCTGACAGTCAATGTGCACCAATGAGTTCTCAAGGGGGTTTCCCCTCATTTTCATGGTGGTGTGGAATGAGAGAATTTTATTAGGGACGCGGGCACAAAGGCAATGAGACTGTTAGGAGGCTTACTGACTGTGCTCCTTGAAAGGAAGAAAGGGAGCTCTAGAACCCACCAGGGCCCCTTTTGCAGGTGAGCGCAGTAACTCACCCAACTATCCTGAAAACAGATCTCAGCGCCCCTTCGTAATGCAGGGTGGTGTGCTGCATGCACAGTAAATGGTGGACTGGCGGCTTGAAACAGCTGGTCCACCTTTCACTAACCGGCTTATCCCAGCACAGCACATAGTGGGACAGGGTACAATATACATAAGACGCCTGGTGTCAAACTCTTCTAAAGCAGATAAATAGCATCCCATGCCATCAAAGAAGAACTGCTAATGACCCCCAGTCTCAGTTATATTAATGCCTTAGCCTTTTTATCTTCCAAATGTTGGGAGTGTGAATATGCCTGAGCTGGTTCTGGGCTCTCAGATGTTATGTTATGTTATGTTATTCGATATTTGAATGTCATATATGTCATATACTTGTGTTGACATTTCCACCTCTGTCACCATTTGAACATGGATTTCTGTCTTCTGATGGACAGGAACCACTGTGACATCAAGATCGTAAAGAGGGATGAGCCTGGAGTGACAACATATTTTCAGACAATTGATGAGCAGTGCTGATATATTACATTTTTGGGGTCTTAAGTCGCTCTTTGGCTAGGATCCTCTCGACGGTGTGCAGCCTTTACCACATATCTTTTACCATGCAGGAAATTACCACACAGGTAAGTACCAGGTAGATACGTGAAAGGGATGTTTGTTTGCCTTTACAAAGAATCCTTTACCACGTGATATTTTACAATACAGGTATTATATTTTGTTCAAATAATATCACTTTCAATGTTATTTTAAAAAATGGGGGTATAGGTGTGGGTAGAGGTAAAGGGAGGTAAAAGTGATTTTTGGGTCTAGGGGGTGGTAAAGGGAAGTAGGGGTAAATGTAGTATTCAGGCTTGGGTAGAGGTATAGGGAGATAAGAGTAAATTTAGGGTTCGGGGAGGGAAAGGTAAAGGTAAAGGGAGGTTAGGAGTCCATTATAAGGATATTGCAAGTCACTGAGGAGTTCCATGACCAAATATAGGTACGAAGGCTTCATTCTTTTATAAATTTATGGAACACTGAGGTGACTTGCAATATCCTTATGTGTAGCGTGGGTACTTTATTCCTCATAATACATTGTAACACCACCTCCTTTCCCACAAACCACTAAAATCCTGGTGTGTAGCTCTTTCACATAAAAATGCAAGCATTTTTGTAAACATGAATATTAAAAATACAATCTCTAGTGCAAAATTGAACACTTCAAAAATGCTGTTGGATATTTTCTGCAAAAAGATATTAGAATCAGTTTTTTTTAAAAGCCCTGTAGCTCAGAATGCTAGGAAACATGCAGAAAGAGTCTAACTTTTTTTATAATTTCCTAAGAAGTGTAAAGAATAAACATGTTGCCATAAATATATCTCTCTTCTGCTTGTCACTATACAGCTAAAGAAACAGAACAAAAGAAAATAAAACAACATTTTGTTTTGTTCCTTAACCCCTTCCGTGCTCTCCCTAGTGCAGCGAACGGCCAACGGCTGTCTCAGCCCCGCCCACTCATTAGAACGCCCACACTGCAGCAGAATTGCCGCTGTGGTTAAGGCACTAAACAGCTGATTTAATTATACTCCCTGACCTGAGCGGCCTTTCCCTTCAGCTCCTGGATCTGGCAGCAGGCAATGTGACATCAGAACTTAACTATAATAGTGCTCTTATGTCTTATCTTCCTTTAACAAGGGAGAGGGACTTTAATAGCGGTATAGCCTATCTATTAGAACATTCTGTCACTAGAGGACAGAATGTTCTAACGAAAAAACAAAGCCTTTTGGGAGCGTGAGGGGATTGGAATCCCCTCAGGCTCCCTGAAGCCTTTGTTCACAGCCAGAGCTGTGAACAAAGAAACATTGGAATGTTGGAGCTCCAGGCCTATACCAGCCATTATAAACCCAGAGCACTCCATTGTTTTCAATGGAGCTCCCAACATTCCAATGTTCTAATAGTTATTAGAACATTGGAAGCTCCATTGAAAACAATGGAGTAGGTCCGGGCCTATAATGGCTTGTATAAGCCCGGAGCTCCAACATTCCAATGCTTTTTTATGGCTGTGAATAAAGGCTTGAGAGAGCCTGATGGGATTTCAATCCCCTCGCGCTCCCTGAAGCCTTTGTTTAATTTGTTAGAACATTCTGCCCTCTAGTGGCAGAATGTTGAATAGCCTTATTGCCCTTCATAGCAGGGCTATACCGGCTATTAAAGCCCCGCTGCCTTGTTAAAGTCCTGCAGCGGGCCTTTAATAGCCGGTATAGACTGCTACGGCGGGCTATAAGGCTATATTACAGTTGAGTTCAGACGGACATAATTTCTTTATAATAGGTGACCGAGCACATCACGTCGCCTGTTATAAAGAAATTAGAAAGAGGTTTTTCTACAGGGATTCTAGATTCCCAGGTATTTATTGGCAGAATGTGACAACAAGAATGCATTTCTGCAACACAACTTTATCGGATTTGTGTTTTTCAGCATTAGCCCCCTCCATATAAAGTGCAACAGTAAAAAAAAGTGCCATAGACATAAGCGATGTACATAGAGCCTCTCTTCTTACTTATCAAAACTGCTGCCATCTTAAAAAAAGTTGCTCAGTCTAATATGGCTAATACATATTAGCTAGACATGTTTATATACTTTCTCCTATCTTATTACAGTTACATCCATTGAATATTTCAATACAATATGTATTATTAGATACATTCATTACTGCTAGAAACACTTAACATTGGGTTTTCCCATTAATTTCATAACAACAACCCATCATGCCCTAGTGAGCTATCATATTTCATTTTTGTTCCCGCAATAAAGGAATTAGTATGGTGCCAGACCCTCTTTACATCAGGTTTTATATGTCAGCTCATTAGCATATGCCCATCTTGCCCATGCTGGCTGTCCCTTTCTACTCTGTCCCTGTGATTGAACAAAATAGTTGATCAATGGGTTCTTTTTCTGCACAGTTAAAGCTCTGCATATACCATTCTGTTGCCTTCTTAGCAGCATATGTAGTATTCAGACAAAGATGTCAGTACATGTTAACAGCATCTGACCCAGCCACATCAGGCTGTGCATTTCATATTCAATAATTCCTACTGCATAAACCTTTAAGTCACATCCCCGTCTATTCCTCATGGGAAATGCAGTCCATATTAAAATAGTTAAATTGCATAGATTGATGGCTGTTTGTAGCTAAGTGCATTTTAATACCCTATAGAGTTACCAGCTTCAGATACTACCCCAGTGGGCTAGCACTGAGACATCTCCTCTTAGTGTCTCAATTAGAGTCAAATAAACTTAGACAAAGTGTATTCTCATTCTAGTTGGAGAGTGCTGAATCACAGTCCATGAATATGAATGCTCTATCCTTCTACTGGAGAAAGATCCAGCATTGGGTAAAGACAATTGCATTAAAATTCCAAGAGTATCCAGAACAAACATATATTTATATTTATTGGTAATACATTGCAAGTGTATATTATTTTCCTCTTCTACATTCAGCTCCCCTGGTTGTTTTGTCTCTAAATCCAAGATACATGTATATTCCAATACTCCGAGGGTCGGTTCTCTATCAACCACCTCTTGGATTTGTGAGTACCTTATCTTTTCCAAAGTACCCAATCTGTAATAATTGTGTTAGATGCTTATCATGATAGTGATGTGCCACTGGACAGTGCCTGTCATTATTTTTTTATTGCAGGCATATTTTCTAAAATGCGTTTTTGCACAGGTTGTAGCGTGCTTCCCACGTAGAGCCTCCTACATGGGCACTTACGTGCATATACTGTATAGCCTGTCCCACGTGTTATAAAATGTCTTTAGACTTTTCTTCCTACTGCTGTATGGTACATTCAACTCTTTTACCTTGGTGCTATATTTACATGCCTTTCATCACCCACATATGTGGAAGCCTTCCAGTGTGCAGTCATTCTCACGTAGGATCCAGCAGTAACAAGTGATCCGATTGGCTGACCACAACTGAGAAGGAAATGTTGCAGCCTCCATTAGAGGACCCTGGGACTCCATCACTGTGTCCTGAAAATCTTTGAGATTTAGGATATAAGGGGGTAGTATAGGGACACACTGCCCCCCAGGAAAACATCAGAACAACCCCAGGGTCCAAAATAATTATTTTGCTTCTTTGGGTCATGGGCCCAGTGATGCTCCTGTGGGACCATGCGTGGCCTTTACATGAGGTACTGCAGAACTCCCATAGGAGCGACCACTCTAGCTTCACTACCATGATATCCCAGATTAGTGCCAGCATCACTGTATCACGTACTTTGGGGTATTATGGATATCACAGGAGGACTGCACTGCTGAAAAAAAGAATTGAAAAAGAAAGAAAATGTAGCTTAGTTGTCCACAGGGAGTTTGGGCACCTGTGGCATGGTTGGGAACATGCACTTGTCAAAGGCCATTCCCTGCATCCAACACTCTGGTGTGCAAGCAGGTTGTTGGCTGAATATGATAAAAAAAACTACAGAAAAGCAGTAAAAAAAACAAGGATAAAGTGACATTACAATTAGGTATTGTAATAAGATCATACCTTTCATTAAAAAAACCTGATATTATTCATAGGTGTTGAACTGACATAAAATAAAAATCACAAAAACACTGAAATTGATAAGTGTTAGTTTTCTGAGCTAACTATAACTTATGCCCCCTCTATGCACTACTTATTACATCCCTCATGAAACCTATATAGTTCGTAAATAACATGTTTGGAGCAGTGCTTGAAGTGGGAACACAGAAGTGCAGGTACTATCCTAAAGTATCTGCTTGCAACTGAGAAGTGCTAGTATGCTTCAATTAAAAACAGTGCACCCCTGCTTAGGAGAGTTGGTACACTCCATTTAAAAATAAAGAAGTGCAGTTATTCAGTACCTGATAGTACTTGCCCATTAAAGAGACAGCTGATGAGAAGCTAGAGGTATGGAACAGTTAGTGACATGGCTCTTAAATTTGATATAATCAGTTTTGAATGTGAAAAAAGAGGATGGGATCCAAAAAAAGCTGTATATCAATTGTGTTTTCATTCATTCATACCTGGCAGTTGATGCAGACCCCTCCACCTTCGTACCGCCCATGAATGTTCAGACTCGCCCCACGCAGATTTACTTCAGGGTCATAGTAGCAGTCGGTGGCATGACCATGGCAGTTACATACTAGTAGAAAGGGAACATCACACAATTAATTGCTACTAATTTAATTAGTATTTTTGCCTTAAGCACAATTTTAACACAGAACAAATGTGGGACTTCTTTTAATACAAAACGTATGAAGAGTGCAGGGAAAGAGCACCTTTATTTATGAATTGTTTAATATTTTAATTATTGAAGTAAAATAGGCAGCCAAAAAAAGGTGCCAATTATTTTACACGATGAAAGTAAGTAAAGGTTCCAGGGCCTGAGTGAGGATCTGTGAATTGTTGCCCCTCTATAGAGGCGATACAAAAGGGGATGATGGACGGAGCGTTTGTGCATATCAAACACTCACCCCCAGTTTACTAATCTGAGTTTAATCCATCACCATTCTTTAGCTCACTCAGCCACCCCAGTTCAGACATGGCCATATGCAAATCAGTCTGACCCTGTGCCTCATGGGAACAGTCCAGCCCGAACTGCCAACCCATATCTTCCCTGGACCGGAAACAAGCATCCTGGGACCGGTTTCAGATTCATAATCCTCATCAGCCAGGCTATCTTGAATCCAGTGGCCAAGTGATCAAGGGACTCACGTCTGAGCATACCCTGCCAACTTAGGGCAAACAAAGCGATACAAAATGGGATGATGGACGGAGCGTTTGAGCAGATCAAACACTCACCCCCAGTCAACTGATCTGGGTTTAATCCATCATCATTCTTTAGCTCACTCAGCCACCCCAGTTCAGACATGGGCATATGCAAATCAGTCTGACCCTGTGCCTCATGGGAACAGTCCAGCACGAACTGCCAAGTAGTGGCGGCAAGATTCAGGATGACCAGAGAGACGTAACGACCCAGCGGGAGCCCACGACGGGCAAAGTTTAAGCAATGCTTCTTTTTCCAGCACTTGAGAATATTGTATTAGCTCTGTTTAGGTATTTCTTGGGGTTCTCTGATTCTGTGATTGTGATACAGACGTGGGTGTTATCTCTTTGTGTGCGCTCTCCTTCATCTGGTGGCTGTAAAATTCTACAGAATGTTCTCATATATGTGTGGAAGAGACTGGGGGAGAGGCTTAGGAATTCCACGTGTCACATGAAAAGTCAAAGGTGCTCGGTCTACTGAGGAGAATCTAAATGAACAGCGAGGGGCCGATTCACAGAACTAACTTAAGACAAAATCCTAAACTTACTACTTTTGGTATTCACAGAAGTTAGGATTTTGTCTTAAGTTTGTCTTAAGACAGACTTTTTTTTTATATTTCTTTTTATTAGAAAAAACAAGCAAGGCGATAACAATGTACATGAAGTGCATAGACTGCGCAAAGACGGAACATCATTATATAGACAATAGAATGATAAAACACATTGACGGGGGAGGGTGGGAGGAGAAGAGCGAGTATCAAAGACCTTAAAGCAATCAAGAATTAATGCAGAGTCAGGGGGAAAGCGGAATATCAAGGACAGGTGTCACAGGCGGTACACATATGTCACCTCTATACCGGTTCCAAGGACCCCATACTTTGTGCCACTTCCGGGGACGACCCCGAGCCAGGTATACAGTTTTTCCCTGAACATGCACCAATCCATGTTTTCCTTCCATACTCCAAGAGTAGGGGGCCTCTGGGATCCCCATAGCTGTGCAATATTACGTTTGGCGATCATAGCCCCTAGGGTCACCCATTGAGTTTGAGCCACATTATGGTCGGTGGGCTCCCACACATTTAGCAAGCAGCGCCTGGCTTCTGGCAAGAGAGCCACACCCGTGACCTCCTGAATGACCTTGTGGACCTTCCTCCAATAAACAGCAACTTCCCTACACTCCCAGATGATGTGGAGAAACGTACTCATCTGTCCGCAACCCCGTTGGCACAGACCCTCTTCAGAAAAGCCCATTCGGACCAGACGGGGACCCGTGACATATACCCTGTGTAGTATTTTGAGTTGAACTAATCTGAGTCGTGCCGGAATCGCGACCTCCTTGGGAGAGGAGATCGCCGATTGCCAGTCCTCATCATCAAGCTCAAGGGCGTCACGGGTCCACTGACCTCGCAATTTCGACAGTAGGTCTGCCCTATGGTTAATTAATTTTTTATACACCAGGGAGATGGTACTGTCAGGCATATGACCATCCAACACTCGGTCCTCCAGTGGGGTAGATTCCGGTATCTCCTCCCCAACCGGGAAGACTGAAGTCAATGCATGACGAACCTGAGCATAACGGAAATACTCAGACCCACCCAATTCAAACTGAACCTGCAGGGCCGCAAACGACTTTACCTGTCCCTTGGCCCAGAGGTCTCCCACCCTGTTGATGCCAATAAGATCCCACTTGTCGAACCCCTTAGTGTTCCACAATTTACCAAACCTATCAGATCCGAAAAGCGGGGTCGCCAAGGTCAAGCGATCTTTCCAACCTAACGCACTAGTGGCATCCTGCCAGACCCGTACGGCCGTCCTCGTCGGCCCCGACAAAGACCTCACCCCCGATTTGGAATATAGCGCCCTATAATAGTTGCCCCCGGGAAGTAACCACCTATCCATGGAGAAACCAGGGTTTAACTCGGGCCATACATACCATGGTTGATGGCCCCTAACTGCGATGCCCAATATTACCTTTTAATGTCGGGAAGGGCAATGCCCCCGTCATACCACGGGAGTGTCAATTTGGCAATCGCAATACGAGGTCTGCCATCCCACAACAGTTTCCTCTGTAGACCCTCAACTATCCGAAAGTAACTAGTGGGAACTATGTCAAGCGTGTTCTGAAGGGCGTACAAAAAACGAGGAAGAGACATCATCTTAAAAAGGGCCGCTCGCCCAAGCAACGAAAGCGGAAGCTTCCGCCAGCCCGCAACATCTCGTTTCAACCGATTCAAGAGAGGGAGAAGGTTTTGCTCATAACGAACCAGGGGGTCCATCGAAACATAAATACCAAGATATTTAAACCCCTTTTGGGCTATCTGAATGGGACAGTTACGCGGCAAAACCGGAGTATCACCACAGAGGACGTAAAGATAAGATTTAGCCCAGTTGATAATCAGGCCCGAGTTTTTACCGAAGGAAGTCAAAACATCACACAAAACTATCAGAGACTTCCTAGGGGAAGTCAAGTAAAGCAAGATGTCGTCCGCATATAGGGAGATTCGATCTTCGTACTCCGGAGACCAGTAAATACCCTTCATGGAGGGCTCCCAACGGATCCACGCAGCGAGGGGCTCCAGGGCCTATGCGAACAAAAGGGGAGAGAGCGGGCAACCCTGACGGGTACCCCGCCCGAGACAAAACGGAGCCGAAACGCGACCGTTAACCACAATCTGAGCAAGGGGGTCCGCATAAAGAAGCCGCACCCAACCAATAAAATCTGACCCAAAACCAAATTTAGCCAGCACCGCCCACAAATACAGCCATTCCACAGTATCGAACGCCATAGTGGCGTCCAAAGATGCCAAAATTCCGGTTCACGCAACGTTGCACCCCTTCGAGAACCCCGTGCAGACGCCGAAGGTTCAACGCTGTGTTTCTATGCAGAATAAAACCAGACTGATCCGGATGAATTAGGGCACTAATGGTTTTGATCAATCTATTAGCCAGTAGCTTGGCAAGAATTTTAGGTTCGGCATTTAACAGAGAAATCGGTCTGTATGAGGCACACCTATTCCTCGGTTTCCCTTCCTTGTGTATTACAACTATTGTCGCTAACCTCTGGTCGCTGGGGAGAAAACCACGGTCCCGGGACTCTAGGAACATATCCCTTAAATATGGAGCAATCTTGTCAGGCCGGAGCTTTTACAATTCTATCTGCAAACCATTGGGACCCATCGCTTTGCCAGAACCTACGGAACGCATAGCTAATGCTACCTCATCGGCAGTGATTGTACCATTCATACGTTCCCTGTCTTCCTCAGAGAGACTCGGAAGGGCAATATCTCGTAACAATAAGCACGAGTCCTCCTCCGGTCTATCAGACACGGAAGAGTACACAGTATGAAAATGATCAGCAAAACACACCACTATCTCTTGTGGGTCTGTCATAATAGCTCCACTCTCTGTCACAATCTCTGGTACTTGTAATCACAAAGGTCCACCTCCGAGAAGGTTATTGTGCATCCTGTTGGTGTTGGAATACACTTGATGTGTTAAAATACCCCTCACACACCAAAAGGGCCCTTGGTGTCATGCTTCATCATCGGGGTCTTCCCGCTCGGCTGCCGAACGGGGCAGTGCTGCAACAAGCGACTACGCCGGGGCACCTTTTGAGTGAAGGTGCTATGTGAGTGAGTGGGAGTGGGTGTCAGTAGGGTCAGGGGTGATGATGTTAAAAAATACCTGGCCTAGTGTAAAGAAAAAATTATTTATTAGGCACTGGCTGGTATTATTAAAATAGGTGATGTTGGAAAGGTTAAGCTAGTTAGTGGGCTAACTTTCCTGTGCGGGTCAACATGTTTCGAGGCTCCATGCCCCTTCGTCAGGACCGGGGTCAGATCCCCCTGTCACTCACTAAATGTTGTGCCACAGTGCGTGTATGTACCCTAAACTGTAAGGTACTTACTCCTATCAATGTGTATTTTATTTTATTTGTTATATAAATACACAGCCCTTGCTGATACTGGTATACTTGGTTGTATGCCTGAAAAACAAGAACCAGGTGTTAAAAGTGCGCGGATCCCAAAGCGCTTCGCTTAAAGGTACCTGTGAAAAAAAGTTTGTGGAAAGAAAGACTAATGTAATAGTACGGCATAGCCGATCAAGGATAGGCACAAAAACTTTGCTGTCCATATCGTTTTTCCCTCATTACAGAACAGATATAGAAAACCAATAGACATTTTCTTCCCTCTTGTTTTTCTTCCCATTTTTCTCCCCAACTGCAGTTGAACCTCCAATTACCCGTCTGTTCAGTTTTGGCTCATGGGGCACTGTTCCCCCCCCTGCCTAGTATGTATATACCGCTTTGCACAAACTTTCCCATAATGTACTGAAGTGTGTATTTGATTATGTGTTGTCCTTAGTTGAAACTACGTACCCAGCAATATTTGTCTACAGATTCGATGAAAAACTGTTTACCTCCCATAGGTCATCCAGCAGCATCTGTATGTACTATGTATATTAGTCTTTCTTTCCACAAACTTTTTTTCACAGGTACCTTTAAGCGAAGCGCTTTGGGATCCGCGCACTTTTAACACCTGGTTCTTGTTTTTCAGGCATACAACCAAGTATACCAGTACTAGCAAGGGCTGTGTATTTATATAACAAATAAAATAAAATACACATTGATAGGAGTAAGTACCTTACAGTTTAGGGTACATACACGCACTGTGGCACAACATTTAGTGAGTGACAGGGGGATCTGACCCCGGTCCTGACGAAGGGGCATGGAGCCCCGAAACATGTTGACCCGCACAGGAAAGTTAGCCCACTAACTAGCTTAACCTTTCCGACATCACCTATTCTAATAATACCAGCCAGTGCCTAATAAATAATTTTTTCTTTACACTAGGCCAGGTATTTTTTAACATCACTATATCACCCCTGACCCTACTGACACTCACTCCCACTCACTCACATAGCACCTTCACTCAAAAGGTGCTCCGGTGTAGTCGCTTGTTGCAGCACTGCCCCGTTCGGCAGCCGAGCGGGAAGACCCCGATGATGAAGCATGACACCAAGGGCCCTTTTGGTGTGTGAGGGGTATCTTAACACATCATTTGTATTCCAACACCAACAGGATGCACAATAACCTTCTCGGAGGTGGACCTTTTTGATTACAAGTACCTTGACAAGAGGAGGACGTGCCCACCTCGGTGCCTACCAGCACCACCTCTTCCATCCCTTTTTTTGATTTCCTCACAATCTCTGGTACCACACAACTTGCTCTATCTTTTCTATCCAACCATGCTATCTATTTGCCTGCCTTGTCCCAGACATCATAAAGACGCCCCTGTTGTTCCCGACTAAGAGCCTTCACAACCTCCTTCACCAACGTCTTATATTCCAGCTGCTTCAATTGCAGAACATGCAATCTAGAACGGGTCACCTCCTGGTCTAGCGCTAGTTCCAAGTCAGCTATCTCAGTCTCTATCTTTACCACATCTTCCTCTTTCTGCTTCTTGACTCCAGCAATCAATGATGGAGCTTGACCCCTAATAACGGTCTTAAACGCGTCCCATAAGGAGACCGCGGAGGAAACCGAACCTTCATTCTCCTGGAAATAGTGATCCAAAGCCTTTACAAGCTCACCGCAGGTCTTGGGATTACGGAGATACCAAGGGTTAATCGGGGCTACCCCTCGGTACCCGATGCTAATTCCAACCGAAGCCACAGCGGGGAGTGATCGGAAATACCCCGGGCCATATGCCTGATCTCCTTAATACAGAACGCCTGTGCAGCCGGTACCAAGACATAATCAATCCTAGAGAGGCTACCATGGGCGCCCGAGTGAAACGTATACTGCCGCTGATCAGAGTGAAGCAATCTCCAGCAGTCCACCAGGCCCAGAGTGTCCATGAAGTCAGGTAGCTAACCAAGCGCCCCCCTTAGGTCCCTAGGGGGGTGTCTATCGAGCAAACCGGAAACCACAGCGTTAAAATCCCACCCCCCAGTATCAGAGATCCCCCGGGGAGATCGAGCAAGACCCGTCCCAAATCAGCAAAGGTAGTAGATTGTACGCCCGGAGGAACATAAACTGAGACCAGGGAAAGTGTGGGGCCCTCCCACCGTCCCGAAACAGCCGCATAGCGTCCCCTAATGTCAAGGACCCTGGAGTCCACCTCAAGTAGGAAAGCGTTCTTAATAAGGATTCCAACACCCCTGGACCCAGAGGAGAACCCAGCGTGGGTAACCAGACGATACCCCTTCCTGTTCATGGCATGACATGTCTTCCCTACCAAGTGGGTCTCCTGTAGTAGAACAACATCAGGGGAGTGACGTTTCAGAAGCTGCAGTACCACCCCACGCTTAATCTTATCCCCCAGCCCGTTAACATTCCAACTCATCAACCTCAACCCCCTACCCCCCATCATGAAAGAGAAAGAGGATCCAGCCCCGAGCAGAGTCTAGCACATCAATGATAAAGTCCAGCAATAGAGCACCTTGCAAAAACAGCAACCTGAAAACCAAACTCCCCTCCAACCCCCACCAAAACAACCCATTACAACACCCCCCACCCTGCACCCCTGCATACGACTAAAGAGCCACCCCAACTCGCAGTGTGCCTGTCGCCCCCACATCTAAACTAAACTACAAGAAGTAAGGCTGAGGAGGAGAAAGACCCGCCGATAGCCCGCAACCCCTCGTTCGAACAATAATCAGATGCACATCATAATTGGATCCATCACAGTAGCAATCCTCCCAATGTCCCCAGAGACCAGGCAAATGGCACTCATTCCTGCCTCTCAAGTCCTCCCTCTGCTCCGCCAGACTGACTCTCTGGTTCCTGTCGGGCCGGCAGAGTGTCCAACCAGTCGGCCACCAACTCGGGCTTATCAAAGAAGTGGACCCGTTCGTTATATTCAATCCTCAGCTTGGCCGGGAAAAGCATGGCATATTTGAGTCCCATATCTCGTAGTCTCCTTGTTACCCCCAGAAAACTGAGTCTCTGTTTCTGGACCGCCTGCGTGAAGTCCGGGTAGAAACTGATAGAAGAGTTCTCGAACTTCAAGGGTCCACCAGCCCGCGAAGCCTGTAGCATAGCATCTCTATCCCGAAGGTTGAAAATCCACGCTATCATAGGCCTCGGCGGGGCTCCTACCTTCAGTCTGCCACCCGGGATCCTATGAGCCTGTTCCACCGTAAAAAACTTGCCAGTCCCTTGAGGGCTAGATGTTTGACAATAAGGTCCTCAACAAAGAGGTCAGCCGCTTTCTCCTGCGCCTGTTCCGGAACACCAATTATGCGGACATTGTTCCGCCGAGCCCTTCCTTCAAATTCCTCCAGGCGACGGATAGCAATGTCATTGGAGGATTTCAGGTTACGGACCTCGGTCTGCAGGTCAACGACATCAGCAGTTAAGCTTGATGTTTTATTATCCAACGATTTGACCCTTTCATTGGTTTTTGTAAGGTCCGTATGGATCAAATTTACATAGATCGCCACTGTATCCAACTTATGAGCAAGGGTCTCCATTTGCTTTCCGAGGGAAGACTTGATACCATCGACGGCGGCCATCACATCCTGTAAAGTCGGTTCCGTTGCCGGAGTCGATGAACCCCCCGCTTCCTCCAGCGATCGGCTAGGTCCACTGGACGACCCCTTAACCTGAGCATAACAATCCATCACGTTAGTTTGGGTATAGCCACCCTGTCTGGTGGTTTTCAACCTCTGTTTGTCCCCCTCCGATTTGTTCGCCATTTCGGAATAATCCCAGGTATTATCCAAATCAAGAGCAGCGGGGGGGACACAAGCAGGCCAACCAGAAAGCGGTAGACAACACCCAACTGTAAGGGATGTCGACCAAGATGTTAGGGCAGCAAGGAGTCAAGAAAGCGAAAGTCCAAAATGGCTCTCAGGCAAAGGAACAAAAATGGACAAAAAAGACAGTTTATAGTGCAGTCCAAGGCCAAAACTCCAAATATTGTTCGGCACGCCCAAGCACCGATCAGGATACAGGCTTTCGAAGCGATTGAGGCGACCCAAGGCCCGGGATCCAACCCAGATGACAAAAACGAAAGCGAAAGTGGAAGCAGACCGACTGCCTCAGCTGCCTTAGGCCGTTGTTGTTCAATTACGCCCTGGGCACCGTGCCAACTCTGGCGCCGAGGATCCAAGAGGTGAAGGCCGCAAACTTTCCAGTGCCACAACTCCGGTCTCCGTGGTCCGATCGGGAAATAAATTTCAGTTTTCACTTCTCCTGTGGTTCATCCACACGAAGACGTCAACAGCGAACAGGATAAGTGACAGGATATATTCGGGAGGTTACGTGGGTCTCGGGAGCCCTGTGCTCATGCGGCCATCTTGGTTGCGTGCGAAGCTCCTCCCTCCTTAAGACAGACTTAAGACAAAATCCTAACTTAAGTCTTTCTTAAGTCTGTCTTAAGTTTGTCTTAAGACAAACTTAAGAAAAAATCCTAACTTCTGTGAATACCAAAAGTAGTAAGTTTAGGATTTTGCCTTAAGTTAGTTCTGTGAATCGGGTCCAGAGAGAAGAGTGAAATGAACCACACTACCGAGGTATGGGTCTTTTGTACCTTAGTCGAGCTGCAAAGAACACGATTTGCAAAATCACAGACTATGCAACAAAAGAAAAAAGTAAATCACAAAGTACTAAGGAAATACTGTTAGTTGGAAACCACTTTCCAACTCATAAAATGCTGTCTGCAAGTGATTCTGATTCTGTGGAAGGAGGCGTGGTAAAAGGTTGTACCCCTCTTCCTACCGAGCCACTGTGGAATGTCTCTATGTTCTTTGACCTCATCTGCAATTACAAACTATTTATGAGCTACTAACTCCCTACAGGGGTGGTGTCCCATTCACAAAGCTTTTACCCACAGGACAGCTTCCACCGTCTTAATGTATATGCATAGCAACAGAGGGCGAGGAGGTAGAGTGGTCCAGGGCATCACTGCATGCTCCTCTGATGCAATTTACTGAATCTTAACTTTTTTTAAGCACCCTTGAGCCTCAGTCCTTTCTAGGGACAGGGGTGCTATAGAAAAAAAACTGCCAGCATTCAGTGACTGCAAATACAGGAATGAACAGTTGCTGCCCCTCAAAGGACTCCATCCCTCCACATACAGTCCTTGGTAGGCAGCCACACAATGGCACATTTCTCATGCATGTTAATAAGCAGGAGTTTTTGTGACTCCTGAAAATGCCAATTTTGCACTGCGACTGCTTAATACAACAGTTGAATTGCAAAACTCAGGTTGAGCCTCAAATCGGTCAATATGTATGAGAATTGATTGCTTTGCAACCTAACCTACATGCATCAGGCTCAATATCCAAACAATTATGTAATTTAAACATTTGCAGTTAAATATGTTTTATTATGATTGGAGGTTAACCAGAATTCGCAATTAATTGGCCAATAGGCTTGCGACGAGGTTTCAAATGTTCTTCATTTCCATCATATATTTTATCTTTGGTTTTCAATCTTGGAACATTTGAGCAAAGCAGCCTGCATTTATAGATATGGAGTATTATTCATCGAGTGGAATCATTGTAAGAAAAAGAGATTTTATAGCATTTTCACACTCAATCTTCTCTTTGTAATAAAAAAAAAAGGAAGTGAACATGTAAAATTATACTTAAAATGATATTTAAAAATAAAATAAATGGAAGAGAATATTGAAATAATAGATTTAAAATACTTCTGACCCTATTATCTTAAAATTCCTACAACTACAAAAACAAATTAAATAGGAGAAAAATACGAATGCAAATTATTAAAAAATATAATAAAATTATAGAATTACCTATTAAACAAAAAACTTAAAGATAACATAATTATCATCAAAATACATTGTTAAAAAAATCATAATTAACACAATCATGCAATAACAAGTCAAAACGTCATACCATATTTCTAAAATGATCTGCTAAATAACTAAAATAATTATTTATGTAATTATCTCATTGACAAATTAAAACCTATAACAAAACATATAAGCAATTAAAAATAATTTTTTTTAATACTCTCCATCTTATTCCCCTACACCCACAACAACCCGCAAAAATAAATAAAAACACCATTTAAATTGTTTGCCAAATTAAAAAAACACAACATTAAAAATAATTAAACATACTTAACATTAAAATAATAGCACTTTATAACACATATTCTAAAAAAACGAACTCACAAATGAAAACACTATATTATGCAAAACTAAATAACAAACTATTTAGAAAACTTAAAAAATTATATTCTTACATTCTATGCTCTATCCCATGATATTTATTTACGGTATGTAACTGTTACCACGCATTTTTTACCACTCATACCATTACCACGCATACTTTTACAACGCAGGTCATTTTACAACGATTACCTTTACAACGCAATCCACTACAACGCACATACTATTACAACGCATACCATTACAACGTAAGTATAATTATAGGTAAGTTTATCTTTTTTTTAAAACATTTATTAGGGGTATTTGGTTATGGGGTACAGGGGTCTTTTTAGGTTTAAGGGCTGGGTTTGGGTTTTGGGGTACAGGGGTATTTTTAGGTTTCAGGGCTGGGTTTGGGTTTTGGGGTACAGGGGTATTTTTAGGTTTTAGGGCTGGGTTTGGGTTTTGGGGTACAGGGGTATTTTTAGGTTTCAGGGCTGGGTTTGGGTTTTGGGGTACAGGGGTATTTTTAGGTTTTAGGGCTGGGTTTGGGTTTTGGGGTACAGGGGTATTTTTAGGTTTCAGGGCTGGGTTTGGGTTTTGGGGTACAGGGGTATTTTTAGGTTTTAGGGCTGGGTTTGGGTTGTGGGGTACAGGGGTATTTTTAGGTTTCAGGGCTGGGTTTGGGTTTTGGGGTACAGGGGTATTTTTAGGTTTCAGGACTGGGTTTGGGTTTTGGGGTACAGGGCTATTTTTAGGTTTCAGGGCTGGGTTTGGGTTTTGGGGTACAGGGGTATTTTTAGGTTTCAGGGCTGGGTTTGGGTTTTGGGGTACTGGGGTATTTTTAGGTTTCAGGGCTGGGTTTGGGTTTTGGGGTACAGGGGTATTTTTAGGTTTTAGGGCTGGGTTTGGGTTTTGGGGTACAGGGGTATTTTTAGGTTTCAGGGCTGGGTTTGGGTTTTGGGGTTCAGGGGTATTTTTAGGTTTTAGGGCTGGGTTTGGGTTTTGGGGTACAGGGGTATTTTTAGGTTTTAGGGCTGGGTTTGGGTTTTGGGGTACAGGGGTATTTTTAGGTTTCAGGGCTGGGTTTGGGTTTTGGGGTACAGGGGAATTTTTAGGTTTTAGGGCTGGGTTTGGGTTTTGGGGTACAGGAGTATTTTTAGGTTTTAGGGTTGGGTTTGGGTTTTGGGGTACAGGGGTATTTTTAGGTTTTAGGGCTGGGTTTGGGTTTTGGGGTACAGGAGTATTTTTAGGTTTTTGGGCTGGGTTTGGGTTTTGGGGTACAGGGGTATTTTTGGGGTTCAGTTTTTTTAAAAAAAAGACTGAATAAATTAAATTAATAAAATTAATAAAATTAAATTAATTAAATTATATTATTTACAATTTTTAAATTAATTAAATTAAATTAATTAAATTAAATTAATTAAATTAAATTAATTACAAATTTAATATTAATTAAATTAAATTTATAGAATTAAATTTATTAAATTAAATTAATTACAATTTTAAAATTAATTTAATTATATTAGTTAAATTAA
This sequence comes from Lissotriton vulgaris, assembly GCF_964263255.1. Taxonomy (NCBI): domain Eukaryota; kingdom Metazoa; phylum Chordata; class Amphibia; order Caudata; family Salamandridae; genus Lissotriton; species Lissotriton vulgaris. Next base: position 40,383 of record NW_028253474.1, on the reverse strand, counting down.
AATAATTAAATTAACTTAATTAATTTTTTTTTAAAAAGATATACTTACCTATACTTACGTTGTAATGGTATGCGTTGTAATAGTATCTGCGTTGTAGTGTATTGCGTTGTAAAGGTTTTCGTTGTAAAATGACCTGCGATGTAAAAAATCTGTGGTAATGGTATGCGTGCTAAAAGTACGCGTTGTAACATCATATATCCTTTATTTACACAATATTTTGTTGGATTCGCCCAGAATCGCATAATTCCAACCTGCTTCCACAATTCCTTGTTTGAATATATTTTATTGAGGTATATATAAAATCACTTGTCATCCATCCAATCATAAAGCCTTAGCTAGGGAAGGGATAGGGGTTACTACTTACCAAAGGCTTAAAGGGAGACCAGAAAAAAACATGGTTGCAGTGCAGAACATCACAAACCAGTATAGTATTGAAAAGCACGGGTAAGCTAGCTAAACATAACATAGTAAAGTTACAGTATCCTAATACCTGAAAAACAGCGCAAAAAATGTTGAACAGCATTCTCACATAAAATCCATATAAATATCAATGTCCCAAACACTCTACATGGAGAACTGGTTACCCTGACTCACACTGGGGTACGGACATTGTAAGTAACACTGTCCTAGAAGACAAATGCACCAAAATAACATTAAAGATGCCTGTCTGAAAATTATGTCTGTAGATTAATTGTTCATGCCCTGCCGTCATAGCCATTACGTCTATCCACTGTCTTAACGGATCTATGACAAAATATAGAAAGACAAAATATCGACCTACAAAAATATCGGAGCAATAATATCGATGTCAACAATATCGAAATCCTATCTACAAAAAGGTAAGTACAAACATTTCGAAAAAAAATTAATTGATGTCAAAAATATCGTATTTTTTAAAATATCGTTTTTTTTATAAAAAAATATGGAAAATTTATTTAAAAATACTTAAAAATATAATAAACATAGAACAAAATATATTCTATTATTTAAAATTAATAAGTAATATACATAATATAATTAAAAAAATAATTAAACATATAAATATAATGTATAATATATATGCTTAATAATAAGTTGCAATATTTATTATAATAACTTATAAATAATTAAAAATATTATATATAACAAATACATCTATACACATAAAGTAATAACATAAATAAAAATTTAATAATTATGCAAAACAAATTAAAATAAATACATTTATTTTTAATATTTTTTCAATTAATTATATACTACATTAACTAAAACAATACAAAAAATATTAAGTAACAGAGGGAATAAAATACTATTCCAACTCCCAAAAAAACAACAGTGAGGAAAATGTTGGATAGAGGAGGGGTAAAAACTACTATTCTCACTCCAGAGAGTGCAGCAGTAGGGAAAGTGTTGGATAGCGTAGGGGTAAAAATTACTATTCTCACTCCAGAGAGTGCAACAGTAGGGAAAGTGTTGGATAGCGTAGGGGTAAAAATTACTATTCTCACTCCAGAGAGTGCAACAGTAGGGAAAGTGTTGGATAGCGTAGGGGTAAAAATTACTATTCCAACTCCAGTTAGTGCAACAGTAGGGAAAGTGTTGGATAGCGTAGGGGTAAAAATTACTATTCCAACTCCAGTTAGTGCAACAGTAGGGAAAGTGTTGGATAGCGTAGGGGTAAAAATTACTATTCCAACTCCAGTTAGTGCAACAGTAGGGAAAGTGTTGGATAGCGTAGGGGTAAAAATTACTATTCCAACTCCAGTTAGTGCAACAGTAGGGAAAGTGTTGGATAGCGTAGGGGTAAAAATTACTATTCCAACTCCAGTTAGTGCAACAGTAGGGAAAGTGTTGGATAGCGTAGGGGTAAAAATTACTATTCCAACTCCAGAGAGTGCAACAGTAGGGAAAGTGTTGGATAGCGTAGGGGTAAAAATTACTATTCCATCTCCAGAGAGGGCAACGGTAGGGAAAGTGTTGGATAGCTTAGAGGTAAAAATTACTATTCCAACTCCAGTTAGTGCAACAGTAGGGAAAGTGTTGGATAGCGTAGGGGTAACAATTACTATTACAACTCCAGTTAGTGCAACAGTAGGGAAAGGGTTGGATAGTGTAGGGGTAAAAATTACTATTCCAACTCCAGAAAGTGCAACAGTAGGGAAAGTGTTGGATAGTGTAGAAGGTAAAAATAACATACTTTTTTTTTCTTTTATTGTCCTCATTTGTACATAGCTGATATATTTTTGAGAGGTCGAATGTAGAGACAGAGACAAAACCCACAGAGGAAGAGGCCCGAAGTCTAATGGCCTTAGATCACCAGATTTTGGGGACTACCGAACACTTCATTCGCTAAAGGCGTGTTCACAACACTTCGAGTCCGCACCTGGCCATGACCTTTAACCTCATTGTCCATCTCTCTGTCCCCCAGTCTCGCTCTCCAGTATAACAGGTCCCGCAGATGGCTCTGCTCTGGGGTTATCAGTCCATATCCAATGGACTATCCCAAACCTGTATGGCTAAACATAATCATAGGACTGAAGTTCCCTAACTTTAAAAAAGAAAGAAAAAAGAGAAAAACCCCAAAAAATTGTCTACCAAGGAATAGGAGGAGGAAAAGAAGATAGGTCATTAAAAAAGGTGTTTACTAAACTATAGCTAGTGTGGCCCTTCAACTACTCCTATCTGGTTTTGCAATAGTTGTCCCAAATATCCCAAAAACTAGTTTTTTGTTGTTGTACGAATTGCCCTATCTAGTTTAGCCACCCTATGGACTGAGTTAATCCATTCACTCTCTGATGGAGGGACAGGTAAAACCCATTTAATACATAGTTCCCTTCGTGCCAGTAAAATTAGCGCAAAGATTAAGCTTTTATTCTTCTTCGCAAAACTGGTTAAAGTATCCTCATCTGGAATTACCCCAAAAATTACCTGTGGGAGACTCACCTTTCCTTCAACCCCCATGATGCTGAATATCGTCTCGCCAACTTTCTCCCAAAACGATTGAATTGCAGGGCATCTCCAAAACATGTGTATTTCATCAGCCTCTATTTCCCCGCACTTTTGACATATCACTCTCCTGGAACCAAACTTGGATAATCTTCTCGGGGTCCAATAAGCCTTGTGAACTCTAAATAAATGTTTTTTCCTTAAAGGTGCAGCTTTAACACTTTGCCATAGAAGAGATAGAGATACTTGCCATAGGGTATCCCGATCGTAGCTTGGCAGCTCTTTCCTCCAAATAGATCCGGGCCACTGCTGCAAATCTTCATGGGATTGAATCATATTCCAGTACCATATGGCAATTTCCCTTCCGTCCCGCTGGAAAAGTCGCTGCCTTGGGTTCAATCCACCCATTACCATTTCCAGTTTTTTAAGTGATTTAACCCAGCTTAGTAATTGAAGATATTAAAATTTGGAGATGTCCCCCTTCGTTGCAACTAGAAGACTTGGCCATGATATTATTTCATCGTCCTCCAACAACTCCCCCCACCTTTCTATTCCGTTGTCTTGAATTGCTCTGGCTAGGGAGTCTTGTAGACAGATTGGGGTTCCCGGTGAGTTCCAAATTGGGGCCAAAGAGCTGTAATAGGGGATACGTTGTGAGACTCTTATTTGATGCCATCCCCTACAGGCTGCTAATAGGACTTTTAATTTAACTTTCTTGTAGTATTTTGGGTCACCAAATTAAACATGAAGAATCTAGCTTGGGATTTATAAACAGCTGTTAGGGACTGAAATAGTGGCGAAAATGCTGGGGTATCACCCAGTAGCTGCCTGAAGATTTTTAAATGGGATGCACTCTGATACTGAAGAAGATCTGGTGTTTCTATCCCTCCATTATCTTTTTTAGCTCTAAGCTTTTGCCAGGCTATTCGGGGGCTTTTTTTTGCCCATATGAAACTAATAAGAAGACTATGGACCTTGTTAATCCATTCCTTCTTAAACTCCAGAGGAATAGAATTACTTAGGAAGGATGGACATCTTTACAAGATTGGATTTACCTAAAAAGGATAATGGCAAGGTCTCCCATTTCTGTAGTAAAGTTCTTACCTTCGCTGTTACTTTATCAAAATTAGCTTTTGCTATTGATTCAATTTTTTGTACCACCTCTATGCCCAAATACCTAATATTTTGCTCAATCTGTGGACAACTATAAAATGTGTTCCATTGCATAATTTCAGTTTTGTCGTGGTGCACTGCATAACCGGATATTTCCCCAAATTTTGTTATGATTTCCCAAATAGTCGATATTGAATCTTGTAAATGACCTGTAAAAATCATAAGGTCATCCGCGTAGAGGCTTATTTTTTTTCCATTCGTTACAAACAAAAGGAGTTATTTCCTGAGTATTCCTTAGCTTAATGGCAAGTGGCTCGATAAACATATCAAAAAGCAGAGGAGAAAGGGGACACCCTTGCCTGGTTCCTCTTCCTATTTTAAATTGCGGCGAAAGGGATCCATTCACCAGTACCCGTGCAACTGGGCTGTTATATAAGGATTTAACAGCTTGTAAAAACGTGTTACCTAGATTATAGCGCCAAATTATTTCTTGTAAGAACACCCAATTCACCCTGTCAAATGCTTTAGCTGCGTCACAAGTCATGATTGTTAGCGGTTTATGGTTTGTAGTGGCCAGGTCGATTGTGCCTATTAGTTCGTGGGTTGAATCGTGCAGGTGTCTACCCTTAATAAAGCCCTTCTGTTCCTCGTGAATGACAAGACCGATCACCCTCTCCAATCTCTTGGTGATTAACTGGGTAAAAATGTTATAGTCCGAGTTGAGTAGGGAGATCGGTCTATATGACTCAAATATCTTTGGGTCTTTATTAGGTTTTAATAATACAATTATGGTGGCCGCTTGCCATGATACAGGTAAAGCCGATTGTGAGATGTAAAAGGAGTTAAACATATCCAATAATATAGGTGCTAACTCTTCCTTTAAAATGGAGTAAATTTCATTAGGTAGAGCGTCGGGTTCTGCCGCTTTCCCTTTCTTCAAGTTTTTAATGCCTCCATAAATTTCCTCAATCGTGAAGGGGGCTGATTGTTCTTTCTTATTTGTTTCACTAATACTAGGGAGGTCGCTATCTTGAAGGAAGGCTGCTATTTGATCAGTATCTGGGCTTAGATTCTCTGTATAGAGATGTTGATAAAACCGTGAGAATGCTTGTTTAATCCCTCCAGCCTCTGTTGTTCCTAGCCCAGTTTCCGGATACCTGATTTCTTTTATAGTGTTCCTAACTAGGTCTGCCCTTGTTTTCCAGGCTAAAATTTGCCGAAGCCTTCCCCATAATCATGATTTGCAAATTTACTCGCCTCCCATTTTTGTTTTAGCTTAATCTCTACGTAATCGGCTAGATTAGCCTTTTTCTTGGATAGTTCCCCTTCATAATGAAAGGCATACACAGTCTCTCATGACCCCGGTAAGGAAACAGAAGAAGGAGGATCAGAAAGACCTTAAAGGTATAAAGGAGGGAACGGAGGACGGGGCCTTAAGTGAGGTGTTAGGCATGAAGGGCAAGAAGGGCAGAAGAGACAAAAAAAAGAGGGGAAGCAGGGGGAGGAAACTTCAGCAAAAAAAAAGTTTACAAAAGTCTTAGCAATTAATAGGTATACACTAAGAAGTAGAGGAGTCTGGGTAGTAGAAGACTTGGCGGTCAGTGTAAAAGGAGCAAAGGGAAACCCGGCGGTTCAAGTAATTTCACCTAAAGAGGCTAAAGGGGACAAGTTGCCTTCCCCAATATCTGAAATAGAAGGCTCTACAACAAAAAGTAAGTTAGGGAGCTCGGCAAGTAAGGAGAAAGAGAAAGAAAAAGAGAAAGAGAAAGCACCCAGAGGGAAAGGTAAAAAGCAAAAAATTACACCGTCTCTACGCTCATACTTTAAAGTAAAATCCCTGAAGTCTGCTCCTAACTACTCAACTAGCTTTGCAGCTCCAAAACAAAGTGTGAGTATGTCCGTGCTAGCACCAGGACCAGGACTAAGCCAGAAAATGAATGAAGATTTAAAAGTAGCGCACCAGGAGGGTGTTGTTGCCCAAATTCCATTAAAAAACAGCTTTGGATTACTAGCAGGTTTGGAGGACTCTGCATCAGTAGATGCGGATGACCAGACTGTGAACCTTCTCCGTAGTACTCAGAGGGACCAAAGCTGTTTGCCTATGGCAGAACTCCCATTTTTCCCCCCGGACGATGGTACTGGGTTAACTTCAGAGCGGATACAGGAATTTCCTCAAGATCTGGGGAAACTAATGTTAACTATGTACGCAGAGATCAAACAAAGGTTCTTTGTCTCTGAAGAAAACCAAAAAAAAATTCAAGGGCAATGTGAGTTGATGGAAGAGAATCAAAAAATAATCCAAGGGCAATGCGGGTCAATGGAAGTCAAGATCAACTCCTTAGTTGAGAGGGTCGGGGTTATGGAGCAAGCATACGGTCAACTTGCAGCAAAGGTGGTCTCTAATCAGATGGGGATCACTAAATTACAAAAAAATGAACAAGAACTGAGAGATAAAATTGAATTTCTTGAAAATAACGCACGAGGCAATAACATCAGAATCCTAAATGTTCCCGAAGGGGCAGAAGGGGGTAACATTAAATCATTTATTGTCTCGCTTATTCTAGAACATAACAGTGATCTTGATCAAGCCTCTGCAGAAGAAGATATACAGAGAGTCCATCACGACCCCTTTATTGCCTGTACTGGCAGGAAGTCAGCTAGGAGGATTTTGGTAAATTTTAGAACGTACACTTTGAAGGAAAAGATACTTACAGTGGCATTGAAGGCAGGATCATACAAAAAAAATGACTGGTCGTACCGTATCAGATCGGATATATCTCGCACCATGCTTGATCGTCAATGGGAGCTGGGCAAATTTATCCCTGAACTAAAAGAGTTAGGAGCAACAGCAACAGTTAGATTTCCTGCTTCACTGAGAGTGATGCTAAATAATAAAATGCACAACTTCAGAGATCCTAATGAAGTAAGAGCCTTTATAGATGGAACTAAAGGATAGCCACATCAGTAAGTTATTTAAATACAGATGCCTGCTGAGACAGGAAAAGGCTCAAAAGGAGCTGTAATATTATACCTCAGGAAAAATAGGAGGGTTCACCAGGGTGGGTGAGGGGGGGCACAGATATGGAAAACATTTTTATAAAAAATCTCAAGAAAAATGTCACAAAGGGTGAGGGAGCATTAGGGGAATTTTTTTTTTTAAAAGTCCTCAATTGTCACAGCCGTAGTTTAGTTTTTTTTCATCTACCAAGCAACATGGAGTGTGTTTTACTTTATTTTTGGTATGCCGGTACAGAATAAAATTAGCGGTCTGAAGATAATGACATGGAATGTCAACGGACTAAGAGTCATACCTAGAAGGCAAAGAATTTTAGAGTATTGGAGACTATGCGATTCGGATATTATTTTTGTTCAGGAATCACATTTGACAAAAGAGGAATGGCCAGATGTAATAAAATATTTACCTTGGCTGGATTACTGTTTATATACATCACAAACAGTTACTACAAAAGGGGTAGCGATTTTGATCAAAAAAACATGTCATGGTGTACTGGGAGAAACATTGGTTGATCCATCAGGGAGGTGGATCATAGTTAAGCTTAAAGTACAGGGCCTCTGGGTTGCTTTAGTGGGGTATTACGGACCCAATTTAGATGATACAGAACCCTTGAAAATGTTATTCTTACATCTACTTGAGGTGATTCTCCCTATTATTATGGGGGGTGATTTTAATATCATTTTGGATCCAAGTCACGATTCTACTTCTAAGAGGTCAGCAGGTTCAACCCCAAAAATGAGGGCTGTAGTGAAGCAAATAATGCAAGACCTAGGCTTGGTAGATATTTGGTCTACAAAGGGCCCAAACTTCGACCAGCAACAAGGAGGTTCACTTTTTATAATAAAAAGCATGGCCATAGGTCACGAATAGATTTCCTCTCAGTTTCAGCTACAATTTGTCAGCAGATAAGTAAGGTTCTGCACATACCAGAACATTTGTCAGACCATTCTGCAGTTGTTTTATATCTTGAGATAAAACAATATAATACCGATGAAAGGAGATGGACTATGAATAAATCCTTACTATTGGATTTAACAATAATAACCACCCTGAAACTTTCCACAAAGGAATTCTTCAACATTAACCTCAGGTATGCACCTTTAGACACGGTCTTGGATGCTTATAAAGCCTACCTCAGAGATATATTAATTGGTCTCGGTTCATCACATAAGAAAAAGGAAAAAAAAGAACTTGAGGTTTTAGAAAAGGCAGTCAAAAGAGCACAGAAGGTCCTAGATGACAATCATAACATAACAAATGAAGGGGAACTCTCCAAAAATAACATACTTATAAATAAATTAATAATTTAAAATAATACAAAAATTAATTAATAAATAAATATAAACTATTTACAAATACCAATGCATAATTATTAAAAACATGATTTGCAATAAATAATTAAGTAAAAATGAATTAATAATAAATACCAATTAATAATAATAAATTACAAAGTAATAATTAATTAACAATAATATAATTTACTAAACAATGAATTAAAATAAATTATTACTTAATTACATTTAAATTACTTCCCACCCTATTCTCCTATAAACCCATAACCCGCTACAGAACATAATTATCAATTAATTAAGATTAATTAACAATTAATACAAATGAATTACCAATTAATTAAAATTAATTTATAATTCCTAATAATTAATAATTAATTTACTATAATTAAATTACTTCCCACCCTATTCCCCTATAAACCCAGAACCCGCTACAGAACATAAGAAAAAGGAAAAAAAAGAACTTGAGGTTTTAGAAAAGGCAGTCAAAAGAGCACAGAAGGTCCTAGATGACAATCATAACATAACAAATGAAGGGGAACTCTCCAAAAATAACATACTTATAAATAAATTAATAATTTAAAATAATACAAAAATTAATTATTAAATAAATATAAACTATTTACAAATACCAATGCATAATTATTAAAAACATGATTTGCAATAAATAATTAAGTAAAAATGAATTAATAATAAATACCAATTAATAATAATAAATTACAAAGTAATAATTAATTAACAATAATATAATTTACTAAACAATGAATTAAAATAAATTATTACTTAATTACATTTAAATTACTTCCCACCCTATTCCCCTATAAACCCATAACCCGCTAGAGAACAAAATTATCAATTAATTAAAATTAATTACCAATTAATACAAATTAATTACCAATTAATTAAAATTATTTATAATTCCTAATAATTAATAATTAATTTACTATAATTAAATTACTTCCCACCCTATTACCCTATAAACCCAGAACCCGCTACAGAACATAATTATCAATTATTCAATTAATTAAAATTAATTACCAATTAATAAAAATTATTTACCAGTTAATTAAAATTAATTTATAATTCCTAATAATTAATTTATTTCCCACCCTATTCCCCTATAAACCCAGAACCCGCTACGGTACTAAAATACAAAATGTACTTAAATTACATAAATAAAAATTAAATACATAATAAATACATAATAATATACATAGAAATCATACAAAAATCGATATTAGTAACATCGATATTACTAACATCGATATTAGTAACATCGATATTAGTAACATAGATATTACTAACATCGATATTAGTAACATAGATATTACTAACATCGATATTAAACATAAGGATATAACTTACCTTCTATATTATGTCCCTTCGATATTTAAACATCGACATTATTGTATGTCGATATTTAAAACTCGATATTTTGTCTGCCTACCATCCTAGGTATCATGCAATAGAGAAAATGCCACAGAGGAATTAAACTTAAAATGTAAAGTCACAGCTTTCCCAGATGGAGCCTTAGATTTTGTTCCAGTAGTACTGGATGTAAGGGCAGGACCAGAGGATGTACAAAATGTCTCTTCTTGGCAGGCCGCAGCACCAGCATGCTGCAGTGTCAGATAGTTTTTCTCTGTGTAGCAGGTAGATCTTAAAAAAACTAAATTTAAAACATGCTTCCCGAAGACCGCTATCATGCTTTCTTAGGAGATTTGACCAGTTTTCTTCAATATATTGTGATTGCGGTCTTGTTTGTCATCTGCATTACTAGAGATTTTCCGTTGGTTTGGAGAACAGTTTCCCAAGCAGGACAGCATAACATCCTGATATCAACTTCTTGTAATATCACAACCTCTTCAGGAGTGTAAAGATGATAGGGAAGAGGTGTTCCCCAAGAGTGATGGCCCAGCCGGACTGGTAAACAATGTTACAGTTGCAGATATAACCAGAATTGACTCTGACAGAGATGGATCTCAAGAGATTCGGTGGCCGAGGACTTAAGAAAGCCATCCTCAACCAACTGAATCAATGTCCTTACCCCGAGCTTGCCCAGTTACGCCATAGGAAGGGTATGTGGTCAGTCAGAAGTGCCACATTGTGGAAATTGGGTGTCTTCACATGAAGCAGACCATGTTCTCCTATGATTTTGTGTGTAGAAGTCAAAACCTTAGTCATGCCAGAGAATATTACATTTTGGCGTCTATAGATGCTTTAGGCCCGCTATAAAGAGGGTCAGCACCCTTCACACCACACTGCAGTTGTTGCTCAATCCGAGCCCACATTGGCATCTCTTTGTGAGGGTTATGTAGTATGCTGCTTGAGAAATACTAATGTCTCTGTAGTGGTTGTATGATGGAACAACTACCACATGAACAACTCAGTCTAAACAACGACTACTCAACCACTACTTAGTCTAAACCACTAAAGTTTTAACAACTACTATTTTTTACAACTACTATGCCTTTACCAGGATTGCCTTTACCCCAATATTTATCTATTTTCTGGGTAAGTATAAGCCCATATGTATGGGTGTGTGTGTGTGTAAATATATATCGTCATGTGAACAAGGCTCCTTTGAGCCGAAACGTCATGCGGCTAACTTGCACTCAATAAAAAACTTTAGCACTCAACTGGTTCGTGTCTGCGAGATCCCTTGCTGGGAGAATTCCTGAGGGTGTGGAGAGAGAAGCTGGCTCTTGGATAGATATATATATATATATATATATATATATATATATATATATATATATATATATATATATATATATATATATATATATATATATATATATATATATATATATTCACAGCCTTGGCTCAAAATCCCGTGGTCCAATGGCGCTCTCTCCACCGGTGCTAGGACTACAAAGCAGAGCCCCGCTTTTTTATATTCCACAGATCCATCGATTGACAGAAGTCCGCACTCACAAAAGAGTTGTTTTCCCAAGTCTCAGATTTTATTTGTCAGAGATCCAGCATATAAGGTTACAACACTAACGCGTTTCGCAACCCACCGGTCGCTTGTTCACGGTAAACAGAAGTTCGCAAACTCCGCCTATATTTTCACAAAACCCGCCACAAACTTCCTTGCTGACCTCACTTCCTGCACATCGACAGGAAGTTAGATGGGATTTGTAGTTTTTAGTACATTTTCCATGTGTTATCTTATTGACAAAATAGCGACTTTTGTGAATGGATTGTACAGTCAGTAACCAATTATAACTGATTCATATTTTCCGTAAATACAGTGGTGAATGTTTTAAAGGTTATGTATCATTCGCCTACATTATTTTTAAATGGCCCGCGACCCACAGATTACACACAAAAAAACTTTCACAAAAATTTGAAGCCCTCCAGTGGGCACATTTATATTCTGCATGCATATGATCTCATCCATAGCTTCCCAAAGGGAAACCAATAAAGCAACCTATATTTAAGCCCTCCAGTGGGCAGCATTCATATTATGCATACATTTGAAATCATGATTAGATACCACGAAAGGATTCAAGCCCTCTAGTGGGCACATTTATATTCTGCATGCATATGATCTCATCCATAGCTTCCCAAAGGGAAACCAATAAAGCAACATATATTTAAGCCCTCCGGTGAAAAAAAATTGTGTAATCTGTGGGTCGCGGGCCATTTAAAAATAATGTAGGCGAATGATACATAACCTTTAAAACATTCACCACTGTATTTACGGAAAAATATGAATCAGTTATAATTGGTTACTGACCGTACAATCCATTCACAAAAGTCGCTATTTTGTCAATAAGATAACACATGGAAAATTTACTAAAAACTACTGTTTACCGTGAACAAGCGACCGGTGGGTTGCGAAACGCGTTGGTGTTGTAACCTTATATGCTGGATCTCTGACAAATAAAATCTGAGACTTGGGAAAACAACTCTTTTGTGAGTGCGGACTTCTTCTGTCAATCGATGGATCTGTGGAATATATATATATATATATATATATATATATATATATATATATATATATATATATATATATATATATATATATATATATATATATAGTGTGTGTATGTGTGATGGATTTGTATGTACCTGTAAAAATCTTACATTTCGTGGTAAAGGCATGCATGCTAAAGACATATGCGTTGTAAATGTAATATTGATCAGTATTAACACTATACATACACACACACACACACACATATATATAGATAAATGTATGTTTATATACATACACACACACCCCTATACTAACTTTTAATGTTATAAATTTCCTTTCCACCCAAAAACCTACACCCACCCCATGCCTTAAAAATTCCCTTTCCACCCAAAAATCTAAACCCACCCCAAACCCTAAAAATTCCCTTTCCACCCAAAATCCCACACCCACCCTAAACCCTGTAAATACCTTTGCAATCGCAAAAATCAATACCTAGCCAAAAATAACCCTTGCCACCAAACACCCACATCCTCCCTAAAATTACCCTTGCCACTCAAAAACCCATGTCCACCTTTAACCCTAAAAATACATTTGTTGCCCAAAAACCCATACCCACCATAAAATTACCGTTGCCACCCAAACACCAATACCCATCCAAAACCCTAAAATTACCCTTGCCACCCAAACACCCACACTCACCTTAAACCCTAAAAATTCCCTTTCCACCCCAAAACTCATACCCACCCTAAACCCTAAAAATACCCTTACAATCCCAAAATCCCACACCCACCCAAAATGATAAAATTATCCTTGCCACCCAAAAACCATACCTAGCATAAACACTCAAATTACCCTTCCCACCTAAAAACCCATACCCACCCTTAACCCTAAAAATACACTTGCCACCCAAAAAGCAATACCCACCCTTAAATTACCCGTGCCATCCAAAAACCCATTCCCACTCAAAATTTAAAAAATACCCTTGCCTCCCAAAAACCCACACACAATAACCCTAACAAGCATTTGCAATGCAATAGGTCTCGTATTAGGAAAGTTTGAGCTATTGGTATTGTAAATGACAATTTTTTTATTTAGGTTTTGTTTTTGAAAATAGCGAAATTAATAGCTTTGTCATTTACCTTGCCAATAGTTATAACTTTCGCAAATGTGACACCTATAGCATTTGTAATGCAATATGTGTTGTATTTACGTGACTTACATGTATTGATATTACAAATAACAATGGTTTTTAATTTTTTTTAATAATTAATACTTAAATAAAAGTTATTGTAATTTATAATGGCAATAGCTTAAACTTTTGTAAATAACATTTGTGAAGATTATGTTCAGTGTATTTTATTGTGACGAAAATCCAAGAACATATGTCAAATATTAACATCTTTTTGTTACATTTGTAATAAAGCTTGAAACATTGAGATAACATATTTGAACCAGTTGTTGTTGAATGGTTGCACAGATTGATGCTGTGGTGGAGCTCAGTGATGTTGTGGTGCCACAGAGTGATGCTGTGGTGGTGCTGAGTGATGCTGTATGCTATGCTATGTTTTGTTTTGCTATCCTATGTTTTGTTTTGTTATGCTATGCTATGCTGTTTTGTTATGCTATGCTATGTTTTGTTATGCTATGCTATGCTATGTTTTGCTATGCTATGCTATGCTATGTTATGCTATGCTATGTTTTGTTATGCTATGCTATGCTTTGTTATGCTATGCTATGTTTTGCTCTGCTATGCTTTGTTATGCTATGCTATGTTTTGTTGTGTTTTATTATGCTATGCTTTGTTTTGCTATGCTATGTTTTGTTATGCTATGGTATGTTTTGTTGTGTTGGTATGCTATTCTGTGTTTTGCTATGCTATTATGTTTTGTTATGTTTTGTTCAGCCATGCTATGTTTTGTATTGCTAAGCTATACTGTTTTGTTGTGTTTTGTTATGCTATGTTTTGTTATGTTATGCTATGCTATGTTTTGTTATGCTATGCTATGTTTTGTTTTGCTATCCAAAGCGTTTTTTTGTTATGCTATGCTATGTTTAGTTTTGCTATCCTATGCTTTGTTGTGTTTTGTTATGCTATGCTATGTTTTGTTGTGTTTTGCCAGGCTATGCTTTGTTATGCTATGTTTTGTTATGCTATGCTATGCTTTGTTGTGTTTTATTATGCTATGCTTTGTTTTGCTATGCTATGTTTTGTTATGCTATGCTATGTTTTGCTGTGTTTGGTATGCTATGCTGGGTTTTGCTATGCAATTATATGTTTTGTTATGTTTTGTTAAGCCATGCTATGTTTTGTTGTGTTTTGTTATGCTATGCTATGTTTTGTTGTGTTTTGCTAGGCTATGCTTTGTTATGAGATGTTTTGTTCTGCTATGCTTTGTTATGCTATGCTTTGTTTTGGTATGCTATGTTTTGTTATGCTATGCTTTGTTATGCTATGTTTGTTATGCTATGTTTTGTTATGCTATGCTATGCTTTGTTTTGTTATGCTACGCTATGTTGTGTTTTGTTATGCTATGCTATGCTTTGTTGTGTTTTGTTATGCTATGCTATGTTTTGTTATGTATGCTATGGTTTGTTGTGTTTTGCTATGTTTTGTTTTGCTATGTTTTGTTATGCTATATTTTGTTATGCTATGCATTGTTATGCTATGCTTTGTTGTGTTTTGCTATATTTTGTTTTGCAATGCTATGCTTTGTTATACTATTCTATGTTTTGTTTTGCTATGCTTTGTTTTGTTATGCTATGTTTTGTTATGCTATGGTATGTTTTGTTATGCTTTGTTATGCTATGCTATGTTTTCCTATCCTATGCTTTGTTTTGTTATGCTATGCTATGTTTTGTTATGCTATTCTGGTGAGGGTGAGTGAGGGTGGGTGGGTGAGGGTGGGTGAGTGAGTGAGGGTGGGTGAGTGAGGGTGGGTGAGTGAGGGTGGGGGAGTGAGGGTGGGTGGGTGAGGGTGGGTGGGTGAGTGAGGTTGAGTGTGTTAGAGCGAGGGTGAGGGTGAGAGGGTGAGAGGGTTGTGAGGTTGTGTATCCTATGCTTTTTTTGTTATGCCATGCTATGTTTTGTTATGCTATGCTGATGAGGGTGTATGAGGGTGAGTGAGTGAGGGTGAGTGAGGGTGTGTGAGGGGGTGTGAGAGTGAGGGCAAGGGTGTGATGGTGTGTGAGGGTGAGAGGGTTGGGAGGGTGAGGGGGTGTGAGGGTGAGGATGTGAGGGTGAGTGAGGGTGTGTGAGGGTGAGGGTGTGTGCGGGTGAGGGGGTGTGAGGGTGAGGGTGAGTGAGGGTGTGTGAGGGTGAGGGTGTGTGCGGGTGAGGGGGTGTGAGGGTGAGGGGGGTGAGGGTGTGAGGGTAAGGGTGTGTGAGGGTGTGAGAGGGGGTGAGGGTGAGGGTGTGAGGTTGAGTGAGGGTGCGTGAGGGTGTGAGTGAGGGTGTGAGGATGTGAGGGTGCGTGAGGGTGTGTGAGGGTGTGTGAGGGTGAGTGAGGATGGGTGAGGGTGAGTGAGGGTGTGTGAGGGTGTGTGAGGGGTGAAGGTGAGTGAGGGAGTGAGGGTGTGTGAGGGTGAAAGGGTGTGTGAGGTGAGAGGGTGTGTGAGGGGGTGTGATGGTGTGTGAGGGTGTGTGAGGGGGTGTGATGGGGAGTGAGGGTGTGAGGGGTGAGGGTTGTGAGGGTGTGAGGGTGTGTGAGGATGAGGGGTTGAGGGTGTGAGGGTGAGGGGGTGTGAAGGTGGGTGAGGGGCTGTGAAGGTGAGTGAGGGTGTGAGGGTGGGTGAGGGTGAGGGTGTGAGTGAAGGTGTGAGGATGTGAGGGTGTGCGATGGTGAGGGTGGGTGAGGGTGAGTGAGGGTGGGTGTGAGGGTGGGTGAGGGTGTGAGAGGGTGTGAGGATGTGTGAGGGTGGGCGAGGGGGTGAGTGAGGGTGGGTGAAGGTGTGTGGCGGGGGGGTGAGGGAGGGGGTGTGAGGGTGTGTGAGGGGTGAAGGTGATTGAGGGTGTGTGAGGGGTGAAGGTGAGTGAGGGTGTGTGAGGGGCTGAGAGGGTTTGAGGGTGTGTGAGGGTGAGGAGGTATGAGGGTACCAAGTAAATAGTGGCAGGGCAGACATCTTAAGAGAGAGAAACACAAATGTTAAGATAACAGTGCTCGAAGGGGTTGTGAGAAAGTGCATGCTGAAGTCAGACAATGAATCCTATACATGGAACCCATTTCTAGAAACCACAGATGCGGCCTTTGCTGTGTTAGAGGGGGCACAGGTTCCTGCTAAGCCTGACGTCCTTGTGAAGACTTAACCCAACATGAAAAAATGGTTAAAACGGTGCACCCATAAACAAATTTATAGAGCGAGTCTAAATTAAGTTATTATCAGATTGATGTGTGAGACTACTGCAAGAATGTCTAACACAATATAGTATGTAGAGAGATGGTCTCAATTGAATTTAAAGATGAACTGGCCTACCCATTAAAATCTCGTTAAAAAAAATGCTTGTGGCTAAAGTAAAATATTTCGTTTGCGCATTTATTTGCCGAATGCTTATTTCTGTATTAATGAGGTTCAAATCACTTTAAATTGCTTAGGCGAAGTCCTCAGTGACTCGGGTGTGTGGGTGTTGGGGGTGGGTCCAGATTCTAATAACGACTCAATGGGGATTTCCAGTAATAATTAAGTGGGGGGTCACGAGAAGTCAAACAGGAAGAACCGCTGCATAAAGCGATCGCTCTTAGCCGTGCATTCACGGTGTGAGATCTCGAAAAAGAACAATGTACTTGGTTTATTGTGTGCTCTCCTGCCATCTAGTGTTTCTCTAGCAATGCAACTTATTTCCTTGGGGTCTTTGTTGCTTTGAACGTGCAGTAAGAAGACCTCTGAGCACGTCACCAGACAACTACAAGAAAAGGGACGCAGACACCCCTAACATTATTTCCGTATTCCACTGACGCAGCGGCTGGTAGAAATGAATAGAAGGTGAAGCAAAGTCAGTCTTTAAACCGTCTGAGGGGTTTCTCTGCTAGCTTGCACATGCAAAGTCAGTCTTTAAACCGTCTGAGGGGCTTCTTTGCTAGCTTGCACATCGAAGAAAGGTCTTATGAATAATATGGCCAACAACAAGCTCTCGGCATTGGTGTGTGGGGGGGGAGGGTGGCGCGGGGAGCAGCAGCCTTTGATGCGCGAGCGAGTGGGAGGGAACGACCATATGGGGTGTGCATGAGAAGTGAGGCCAAGCGCGTGTTGGGGAAGCGTCGCGCTTGAGTACCTCATCATAAACAAAACGGTGTACTTCAAGAGGAGATCTGCTTGCCTGATGCACGACTTCACTGTAACTACTCGTACAACAAAGGAGGGCGGCAGGGAGTGCGCGATGTGATGTTGCCTCCTCTGTTGTTCAACTTGAATAAGTGCTGTGTGCATTACAATGAGAAACTAGGTAGGTCATAAACATGGGGGGCTGCAGTGTGGCAAGGAGGAGGACGGTGCGAGGCGGGCAGAAAGGACTGCCGTGGGAGGTGGGAGGCATAAACAAAGCGGTGTACTTCAGGAGGAGTTCAGCTTGCCTGATGCACGACTTCACTGTAACTACTCGTACAACAAAGGAGGGTGGCAGGGAGTGCGCGATGTGATGTTGCCTCCTCTGTTGTTCAGCTTGAATGAGCGCTGTGTGCATTACATGAGAAACTAGGTAGGTCATAAACATGGGGGGCTGCAGTGTGGCAAGGAAGAGGACGGGTGCGAGGCAGGCAGAAAGGACGGCCGTGGGAGGTGGGAGGCATAAACAAAGCGGTGTACTTCAAGAGGAGTTCAGCTTGCCTGATGCACGACTTCACTGTAACTACTCGTACAACAAAGGAGGGCGGCAGGGAGTGCGCAGTGTGATGTTGCCTCCTCTGTTGTTCATGGGGGGCTGCAGTGTGGCAAGGAGGAGGAGGACGGGTGCGAGGCAGGCAGAAAGGACGGCCGTGGGAGGTGGGAGAAGTATGGAGAGTGGTGCAGGCGGGGGGCGTGGAGCAAACCCTTTGAAGAGCGTCTGGCTGCCAGGGGGGCGGAGAAGCAGATAGCCTTCAAGGCAGGAGGCAGGCAGAAGGCTCGGGCAAGCTCGTGCACGAGAGCACATGCACTCGTCAAAATCCGGATCGTAAAAAGTCAGCTTTGTGGATGGACGGCAACAGGTCTCTCTACGAGACCTAAAAATACCCTGCCACCCAAAAACTCATACTCGTGATACACTTGCCACTATATATGTCATAAACACTCCAAGAGTGCCATCTACTGGTCTAAGAAGGTAAATTTAAACAACATACATTAATTAGTAAGATTGCATAAATAAACGTAGAAAATGTAAAACTGTTAATTATTGTTACACAATGTTACACTATGAAAAAAACAAATCAGACTGACTTAACTTACTATAACAAAAAAAACAACTAATCTCTTCATGCAGGTCGTTGTTTGGACAGGTCGTTGTTTAGACTAAGTAGTTGTAAATGCAGTAGTGGTTGAGGGATCGTGGTTCAGGCCCCTCGTTGTTAAAGAGTAGTGGTAAAGGTCATTTCCCCTGTGTAGTAGGTGGTCAAGTGAGGCTTACAGAGACTACCAGAGGTAGTGTATGTATATAGTTTTACTGAGGCAATGCAAAATGGAGCCCGCTCTGGTAAATTTTCTGAACTTTGGTGTCAGTTTTCTGTGGTATCTGAAAGTGGAAGATGGCAAATTAGTAACTGAAGAACAGCACTACCATGATCTTCACAGTCTACACTCACTGCCCCACAGTGCAGTGAGAGCTCCAGAGCCCCCTATTTGTTGAAGTCCATTTTCGTTTGTTCCGATACATTCTCAACATTATCTTTAACCATGGAGGCTCAGCTCCTGCTGACCAATATTCCTAGGTATTTTAGTTTACAGGGTAACCATATTACCAGTAGGGTACCCAGTGTGCTCTTAGTCATTGAGGGTGTCATTGCCTCACTTTAAGTTCAATTTATTTTGTAACCTGAAAAGTATGAAAACTCAATTATGATCTGCATCAAAGTCTGTATAGAAAGCAAAGCATTATGTAGCGTCACAAGGGTATCATCAGCATACAGCATTAGTTTGGCCTCTCCTGCAGGTGTACTCATGTCTGAAATCACTTTAAAAAGCTAGCTAGCGATAGCCAAAGGCTCCAGAGTCAAACGGAAAAGTAGAGGTGGTTCCCTACCAATCAAAAACAAAACTGATAGACATTAATTTCAATTAATTTGTGTTGTTGGTTCTTTATACAGCCATTCAATAATGGTTATAAACTTCTGTCCTATGCCAAAGTGTTTCATGGTTCGAAACAGGTATGCTCATTCCAAGCGATCAAATGCTTTTTCAGCGTCAAGGGACAGTATACCCTTTTCATCCAGATTTTGACTTGTTTGCCTGAGTAAGTGGGCAAGTGTCCACATATAACTGGAGGAAGAGCAGTTGTGCCAACCTGATTCTCATTTATCATCATGTTTATCAGTTTGCCTAGTCTTTTCTTGCCACAATTGATCAAAGAAATCAGCCTGTAGCTAGCACAGGAAAGCACATCCTTTCCAGGTTTAGGAATAAGGGATAGGCAGGCTTTATTGAATTCTGGGAGTGAGGAATCTGTTTCCAGCACCTCACTATGGGCAAGATGTAGGTAATGAAGATTTACCGATTCTAAAATACCGAATTTTACCGATTCGGTATTTTAGAATCGGTAAATGGGATGTAGGTATTTATTCTGTGAGTATTACCGAATCGGTAAGATTTGGTAATTACGATTCATTCCTATGGGCCTGGAGGCCCATAGGAATGAATGTGAATTACCGAATCGGTAAATACCGATTCGGTAAAAGGGGGAACACATTGAAGGGTGGCAGGGTGTCACTTTGACACCCTGTTGCACTCCATAATCGTGCTTCTGTGTACATGTGGCACACATACATGCCCTAAGGGCATGTATGTCTGCCACATGGCACAGTTGAAAATGCACAGATTTGCATTTTCAAAGGCACTCGATATTTACCACCAACTTATAGTTGGTAGTAAATAAAGAATCCTTAAAGCACAAAGGCACTCTTAAATGTGCTTCCTACATGCCATTTACCGATTCGGTAAATACCGAATCGGTAAATAATGATTCGGTAAATACAGAATCGGTAAATACCAATTCGGTATTTACCGAATCATCACCGCCATAGCAAATGGCTCAATACCGGTTGGTAGGCCTGAAATTTACCGAATTTCGGGTTTACCGACCGGTAATGAGCCACCTACATCGGGCCCTATATACTCTAGCAAGGAATGGTACCATGAGAACCTGTGTGCTTTTAGCCAGCTGCTAGACCACATCTTAGGGTTTCGTAACAAAGTATGCATATTAAAATATTGCTCACGTCTCTCCCAGTAATATTTAATGGGCTAACCTACGTAGGGCGTTTTCCCCCCCCTGTGCTGGAAAATGCCATTTTAGTGGCACCATGACGAGCTCAGCTCGTCATCAGCACACGACACCCGTGGGTGATGACGAGCTGAGCTCGTCATCAGCATCGAAAGGGTTAAAGTAAATCCGTACACCATGCTCCTTGTGGCATGTAACTTTTCTGTCATCATTTCTAATTCCACTAACTTGCTTCAGCAATATGTAGCTTTTTCTAATAAATCTACCAAAGGCACAGTTGTATGTAATACATTTGACTCACAGATCACTTTCCTGTATTGTTTAATATATCTAACTAGACTGTATTCTGTTTCTGATATGATGATGTACATTCATACTTGAAGATATTTAAAGATGCATGTGAAGGCAACCTAAACTCCTGATTTAGCATTTGAAATGATTTATATTGATCTACCAATGATTAGTTTTCAAGTGAGAAGATACTACACTCTTTCATTTCTTTATGTGATCGTCATTCAATACCAAATGTCATTCTGGGTTATATGTAAAGAAAGTCATCCTTAGGATTTCAAAATGTCTAATGGCAGCTGCATATATGTTTCTGAGATCAGCTTAAATGTATTTACTTATAATATTTCAAGTTGATTGCTTGTATAGTCCATATGGTTCTGACATCATACGACCCTCTAAATTATTATTTTAGAAGTAAATGGCTTGTTCTTCCTCTACTCTTATGCCTCCGTATGGGCTAAAACAATATTACCCATGAATCTACATAGTTTGCTTTTATATTTTGATTTCTGACTATGCTGAATCATCTGACGTGATCAATATAACATCAGTGTTTTTGCATTTATTTTACAGCCTACTGTTTCGGTGATCCTTTTTTGCACGTATGTTGCTCCGTGTTTTGTACTTTTCGTCTCTAAATAATGATGTCATATTATCTACATACAATTTTGCCTTGATCATTACTTCCTTTAACATGCTCAACATTATATCTAAAGCCCTTTGTACATACTCAAAGGCACATATTACATTCATATGACAAAGAGGCTCCTTCCACAGAATATAAGAGAACATGCTGTATTTTGATGTATCCTTGCCTGATTAATATGGACATAGGAGCTCTTAAAGTTGCTGATTTATTTACTGTCTCTTTTTACCAGTTTCTTTTTACGCTATGTTTTTATCGATCCCACAGTAACTGCCGACACTACAATCACTAACTGTTATGTGCTACTGGTATATTCCGCAACCTACCAATGCAATTTAACCACATTATGCGCTTATGTAACCACACGGTGGCAGTCCCACTTATACCTGATGTACGAAGTTATCTGTAATGTCAATAAACCCATTTACAAAAGGCATGTATTACTTTCACCAATCTATAGACAGCAAATATGTCACCTCGCTGTTGAGGATTATGGGACCCCATTACAGTGGTATTCAAATTCTTTAACCTGTTTACTATCATAATATTTGTTTTTGCATAAATAAAAATATTAACAATTAGCTGATACATTTTAATATCATGATTTGATTTCTTTTAAATTAATAAATATTATCTATTTCTGTCATAGCTACACACAAGTCAACAAGGTACAACTATGGCTGCTTCCAATGGCCTTCACATGCAACTTCCTGTTTTAGTGCAGAGTGGTACTGTATAGAACATTGTGCAGAGCAGCGTTGGCTGACAGAGTTCAAGACTGGATGAGCCTTGGGTCTTCCATACAGGTATGGGACAAGTCTTCCATTTGCGATGTATCTCTGTTCTCAGCTTGGTGACAGCCAACATACACATAGTCTTCACAGTAGTATGGTATTGATATCCCAGCAGCCAGAATTGCTGAGGGGCCACATAGCTGATTTGGACCAATTGAAACAGTTTTGGTCTCCACCATGGCAAGGCTGGGCTTCATCATTGTCTGATGTTATACACTGCACAAGGCATGTGTTAGGTCCCTCTTTGGGGTGATGCACTGCTTTCAAGCTAGATGTGTAGCACACATACTTGTCATCCTGTTAGGTGTGAT
Organism: Lissotriton vulgaris; assembly: GCF_964263255.1. Taxonomy (NCBI): domain Eukaryota; kingdom Metazoa; phylum Chordata; class Amphibia; order Caudata; family Salamandridae; genus Lissotriton; species Lissotriton vulgaris. The sequence goes on along the minus strand of NW_028253474.1, from coordinate 17,669 downwards.
TGATCACCAAGAGTGGAGGTGACTGCTAACTGCTGTCTTCAGTGTCCCACTTACCTCACCAATGTTTTTTCAGGCTTCCTGCTATTTTCTTACAATCTAACACTTTGCGAAAATGAGATATTTGCCCTCCATGGTTTACTGCCCACCTCGTCATACATTTGTATTATACTTCAAACCTGGCTGTTACTTATTGATCTGGCGATGTCTCCATAGGGCTCAGGCTCCAGCTGTCTCCAGTGCAAGCGGCCTATCTATCTGCTTTAGGCCTGATCTTCATGGCCTATGAGTAGTCGCACTTTTCCATTCTATTACTAGGACTGTTGACTATAGCAATGCGATCAAGGACAAAGTGCCATGGAGCCAAGTTCATCTTTTCCTAATCTTTCCCGTCGGTTACAGTACCAGAATATTGTGGAGAAAAGTGTGTCTGACAAAAAGAATGCGTCACAAATATTGAGTTAGTAATATAAAATCTATACCCAATGGGATTTTATTTTAGTAAACAATATATAGGACACAACATTTATGTCCGATGATTTTTTGTCTATCTTATTCCCAGGTTTGTGCAGTTGGATCCAGATCTCTTTGCGCTTGCAGAGTTGTGCAGTTGTTCCCTTTCTCTCCTTTGCTGCATTACTCAATATTTCCATTTTATGAACAGAAGGTAGCTGTCATTTTCCTTCCTCTCACATCTTCCTCCACTTCCACAGATGCATGCTCACAGGTTCCTTCCCTTAGTATCAGAACCCAGTGTCCTTCCCCCTCGCCCTGTAGGCTCATGTTTGGCATTTAGAGGATGGAGGATCACTTTCATGATCCCATAACATGGCCAAATATTGTGGCTAATTCAGGGGCTGGCCTGGATACCTTGGTATACTTTTCGAGACCCAAGTGGGCAAGGCACTTCTGTTGCACTAGGGCATATAAGTGAGTGCCTGGAGATATCGAATGGGGTCAGCAGAGATAGTGAGCAGGATGGGTGTAAAGATTGCAGGGGAGTTTTAAACTGGATAGACTGAAATGTAGAGAGAATGGGGAGCCTATGGGTATGAGGGGATGTAGTGAAATGTAGGGACCTGTAAGGGGATTATCAACTCCGAGAAGGACATTTCCTTCTCTATAATAGGGGTGTTGCGGAAACTGTGGAAAGCGAACACAGAAAACCGCCAGTGCACAAAGACCTTAGACTAATTTATACAACTAACAGCAAACACAAGGACGTACCACTAATGTATTGAGCTCTCCTGGAGCAAACCAAATACTCAGTGCACTCTCTGAGGGATAAATGTACACTGGGCTTAAATAAACCGCTTAGCGATGAGGACTGGGATAGAATAGTGGGTAATGCTCCCAAGATTTCTCGAAAGACCAGGTTGAAATTAGTACACTTTTATTATATACCAAGGCCTTTATCACAACTCAGAGAATTCATTCAATTTACTCAGGTACACAAGCAAAATGACCCAGTTTAGGAAAGGTGGATTCAGATTTTTTTCCATGTGGTCTGAAGCTGTCCTGCAATATCAGACTATCGGAAGCAAATTTGTTAATTCAAATGTCGAGACAACAGATAGGAGTGTACAGAAAGGAATTTGAATATTAAGGCTATATGCAATGTCCAGGCCAATAAAGTAACACACAGATTTATAGTCTTTCCATTGATCCTTGAAAAATGGCAAATAATGATAGGCTGGAAATCTACTAAAGGCCCCAGCTTACCCAGGTGGCACCGAGAGGTGCTGAAAAAGCATTTCATTACAGAGGGAAGTGAATCATGGGGCAAGAGAGCCAGGTCAAACCAGAGCCTGGGATGTAGGCATGACATTGATATCTGTGACAGAGCTAGAACTGGAGTGATACCTTCTGCAATAGAGTATATATGACAGAATAGCCCTCCTGCACCAGTGGTTAATTTGAAAAACAAAAAGTGCTGGGGCTCTCGTTAGGTGGCAGCTTCGACCAGCCTGCTTTTCCTGTTAGTGCTGCCTAACACAGAACCATCTAGTAACAATGAAACCCTACTAGTGGGGAGAGGATGTGGCAGGATGTGTATGTGGAGTAATAGCCAGAGCTGCCGACTTCAGAGTTGGCGAACCAGGTTCGAGTCTCGGAATCGGCTCAACATTCTGTGATTCTGGGTGAATCACTTATTCTCACTAGGCCTCCCAAAAATGAATGTGTTCTTAACTGGTGCTCAAGCACCGGTTCTGATGATTAAGTGCCGGTGCTTAGCACCAGAAACCACTAGCTCAAATTAAGCACTGTCTTACCCCACCTAATTAATGCAGATATACAGAGACCAGGCGCATCAGTCAAAAAGTGGACATAGAATCCCAACACAGAGCTTAAGTAAAGAATATTTAGTTTGTTTATTTGACTGGCCCTTTGCAGTTATGTAGCAAAACAATATATAGTCTAATCCTGCCATAATTGATAATGGAACTGAATACTGTACAGTAGTAACACCGTTTTAGTATGTTTTGAAGCAATACAGTATGTTTTAAAAATACATAAAGCTTGGAGAGGAAAATATGGAAATATAAAGGTGCACAGGGGCTGGGTCAGTGGAAGACGAGCAGAGCCAGCTTGTAAGCTGGAAGCCTTTATGGGTCTCCGTTAAACACAGTCTGTCTCTTTAAACATTAATTTTACTGCATCAAAATGCAGACAGCACACATCCACATCAGTGTTCATCTACTTTTGCTTAGCAACAATCAGCATGAAAGATATGCTTCTAAATTCAAGTGACAGGACCTTCCATTACCTCATTCTTGGCAGTCTTCTCTTACAAATGCCAATTAATGTGAAATAGCATGAAGGTAACTGAAAAAGTATTAAAGACAAAAATAGACTCTGTAGGAAACTGGGTTGTAAACTAGAAGAGAGAGCGAGACAGAGAGATAGAGACAAAGATTACAATCCCTTTGGCAGACGTGACTGAATCCCCACAAATGCTGACAAATCTGGGTTACACTGTAAACATGATCGGTGAATGCCAGGATCACTCCTAGTAGGGCACTCAAGCTTCTCCCCTCAATAAAGAGGTGCATAGCACGAGAGACAGAAAATCCAAACTGCGCATTAAAATGTAAAAAGGCCCGATCCGCATTAAATAAAATTATAATAAGCAAAATGCTGTAGTCAATAAAGAAACGTGGTCAGGATCAAAATTTACAGTAAAATTCATTGTAATCAGCCGTAGTGTTGAGCGGCACCACCAGATTTCCTGTGTCCTGAAGACCATCTGCACTACCCAAGCACCGGTGCGACGTTCCACAGATAACGGTCGTTTCAGTCTGTGACAGCTCAGTCTGTTTCCAGAACCTTCTCCACTCACCCATGCAGGACTGGGCTCCTCCACAGGGCGGCAGCAAGCTTCACCGGCAGGAACTTGACCCTAAACCATAGTCTAACTATCGCAGCTATACTGAAGAGGTATGATTGTTGTACACATTCTGGGGCGTATTTATTTATAAGCCCCTTGCCCGCGGGTGCATTAATTTTAATATGAGAACAAATGACCTGCCAACGGCGCAAGGGGCTTGTAAATAAGCAGTTTCAATGCTGCAGGCTCTTGTTCAATAATCAGCCAGGCAAGAATTCTTTAGAGCAGCACCTAGAGCACGTAGAGAAGTATTCTTATCCAGAGTACCAAACAGTACTCTGCAGACATGGGGACCTGCAAGGGGTCTGGAATGCTTAACCAGTCTGAGACTAGTGACAACCCCAGAACTGTTCAAACTCAAGTTTTTGCACTTCCTCCACTCACATTTTCCTTCTTGCGATCCAATGACTCTTTCATAATTGTGTTTTTGCGGCAAGCTATCCAATAATCCCATGAAGTATAAAAAAGGAAATATTTTAAACTAATCCCATGAAGTATAAAAAAAGAAATATTGAAACTGCTTTCTTCGCTACTGTACACTACGTACTCCCTCTCTCTAACCTCTTTCCAAGGCAAGCCTAGGTCCTCCCACCAGTGATCAGAGAAACTCTTCGGCTCTCCCTTTCATTCAGTAAGTGAGTGGCTCTGCAAATCGCAATTGGGTAATCACAATTTTTTCATTTTACAGTAAACTTCAATGGGTACATGGTTACACATCGACAGGGTAATCACTATTTGAATGTATGAAACTCCATGGGTTTCATTTAGCGTTTCCCATATGGTCGCAAATCGACCTACCTCATTAATATTATTGAGACAGGGTGCAATTTGCTACCCATTAGGCATTGCTAACATCGCAGGGATGGTGGCCTGCTGGGATCAGTAGACCACCATGTCTGTGATTGCTTTTAAATAAAGCAATCATTTTTTTAATGCAGTCCGTTTTCCTTAATAGACAATGGGTTGCATTTAAAAAAGAAAAATGAAAAAATGTATTTTCTTTTTTCAAGAGCAGGCAGTGTTGTGTGGGACCACTGTCTGCTCTCAAAAACTTTTTTTACGAACATTCACAAAGACCAAGGGATCCCCTCCCCGTTTGTGAGTGGGTTACCACCTACTTGAAGTAAGTGGTAAAAAGCAAATGTTTTGCAACCGCATTTCGGTCGCAAAACATTCCTACATACTGCTGCAATTCCGTATTAGGAAGGGACGCCCTGAACACACCACTTCCTAATACCGAATTGGTATGTATTCGCAATTCCAAATTGCGATTCGGTAACATCTTAGTGAATCGCAAATTGGAATTCATTCAGACCAAAATGCATCTTACCAGTTGCAAATGACCCAATTCTACGAATAGGGCGTTTGCGACTGGTAAAATGCATGATACATGGAGCCCTTCGTATTTTGCTTTCCATCTGATAAGAAAATGTGAGTTGGGTGTAGGGAGCATTTTCCCCCTCGTTTCTACATTCTTCTGGACTTTGAAGTCAGGCAGTCGTCCATATCTGAACTTTGTACAACTTCACTGAACTTAAGCTCGCAATTAGAGTTCCCTTACTAAACTATCAATTTCGACATATCAATTTTGACCATTTATAAGCAAAAACTATTTTCATTGGTAAAGCATAGCTCATGTAGCTGTAGCCTTGATGGCAGATCTCAGCTACTCCGGAGGTAAAATACCAGATTTATATAGTATATAATACCACAACAATGTGGAGAACACACCAAAAAGATTGATGTAGTGTTGCTTATGCTTATGATTTTACCTTTAAGTAGCTCGAGCTGTATATCTTTAAGTAGGTCGAGCTAGTAGAATCTTTGTAGGTCATTACTGTGTATTCTAGGAGTCGGGCATTCATGAAGTGACTGGAGACCGTTTGTACCTATTTCCCTGGCGCTCACCTTTTGCTGAATAAATAACCTTCTGACTACAAGGAAATATATCTGCATTGGGGTATTCTTTACCACAACAATTGGCGACGATGTGGAAACGGAACCCGTGAACTAAGGAACTTGAACATTTTTTTTTATAATTCGCGGACTCAAACAAGCGTTTAATCTATTGGAAATCTCTACGGAAACTCTTCATGCTAAATCCTGTCGGAGAGGAAGAATTATACAGCGTGGGGAACATCTGTCAACTATTTTGTTTCAAGTAAGATATCTTATTATTATTGTGGCCGTTACCTCACTGGATCGGATCGCATCTTTTGGAAATGCCAGAATTCGTTAGAGCGTGATGCGGTGTTTATGACGTGGTGATCGCATCTTCTGACAATTACGAGAGGAGCGCTTGCACGTCTGACGAACTGACGTAAGGTCACACCTCTTGACCCTGCGTGTCGGCCATTTTGTTTATAATTCTTCCGGGAGGAGAATTTCTGACAGAAGGGTTTAGACGCTGTTACTGAATAGAAGACACAGAGTAAAAGTGTAAAGCAGTTCAATCGGAGTACAAATGTTATAATATGCTGAGCAACAGGTGAGACGGTCAGGGGATTGGTATTCATTGTGTTAAATATATTTTTAAAAAAAAGGAGAATACAGGATAACAAAGAAGAAGGAATTTGTTCCTTATATATAAAGTGTTCATCTACATTTGAACTGAAGGCTGTTTTGGGAGACTTATTTATTATCAACCACTTTATCTGTGCATGGGTGAAGGTGAGTCTGTTCAAGTTGTGGAAAGACAAATGGCACAACAAAATTTTTCTATAAGTTCTCCGGAGCCATTTCGGGTTAAAGGCACACAACCCAACATAAAGTGGATTGAATGGAAAGAATATTTTATAAATTATATAGAGGCAGTAGATGAAGCTAAAAAGATGAAACCAGAAAAAAAGAAAAGGATTTTATTGCATTCACTTGGACCTGTTGGTCTAAAGACATATTCTAGAATGAGTAAGAGCAAAGATGCTGAGGCAGATGTTTTTGAAAATGCTATTAAAGATATGGACAAATATTTTGCGCCTAGAGTATGCATGGGCGTAATTAGACACAAATTCTTTCAGCGGAAACAGACCAAAGAAGAAACAGTGGATGAATGGGTGGATGATCTTAAGAAATTGGCACTTGACTGTCGGTTTGGAGGATTACATGATGAATTAATCCGAGATCAGCTCGTCATGTTTAACAATAACTCGTCACTTCAGGATCGCTTGTGGGTTAATGGGGATGCGCCATTAGATGATGTTGTTGCCATCATGAGAAAATCAGAAAAGCCTGGCAGATGTGCGAATGTTGTTAAAGAAACATATGTGATTAAAACTTCTACAGGAACTGTTTGTAAGATCCAGACACCTATTAAAAATTTTCGTATGCAACAGCAAGGAAGATGGACAGGCCAGCAGACAAAATTTCAAAACAGGAATGTGGAAGAAAGAAGATGTTACAGATGCAACAGCAAAGAGCATTTAGCACTTAGTCAGTCGTGTCCAGCTTTGAAGAAAAAGTGTGGGAATTGTGGGCTAATTGGTCATTTTTCAAAGTTTTGTAGGAGACGTAGCAATGTAAAATTTGTGTGTGATGAGGATGTTGGAGTCGAAGTGGAGGATGAAGATGAAGATGATTGTGTGAAGAATGTTAGGGGGAATGTGCTGATAAACATCTCTGAAAAGTCTATGGAAGGGAAACCTATTTGTGAAGTTTCATTTGGAGGTGTTTGTGTTAATGTTTTTGCTGATTCTGGTTCACCTTATACCATAGTTAATCAAGAGGTGTGGGAACAAAAGTTTGTATGCAAGTTAGGTGAACATTTGGATAAATCTGATATCAGCCCTGTCAGCTACACTGGTCAAAGAATTGAAATGTTCGGCTTCCGTTGGCTCTTATTTCTATTTAAAGGAAGATCCACAAATGGAAAATTGTACATTGCAAGACTAGGTCCATCAGTTTTGGGGTGGTTCGATCAGAAAAATTTAAACATAGTATTGGATCCCAACAGTGTAGAGAAAGTTCTGATTATGGATGAAAGGAGCAAGTTGGAGGATGAGTTGTGTGAGAGTTTTCCTAAAGTGTTTAGCAAAGATTTAGGTTCATTAAAGGGATTCGAGCACAGAATAGTGTTAAAGGACAATGCTCAACCGAAAGTACATAAAGTGAGACCTATGCCCATGCTAATTAGAGAGGAAGTCAAGAAGGAAATTCAAGGATTATTGAGTAAGGGGGTTATAGAGGAGATAGAAACATCTGAGTGGATTTCTCCGATTGTAGTAGCCAGAAAAACCAATGGGAAAATTTGTTTATGCATTGACTTATGCCACCTGAACCGTAACATCGTGGTGGACAAGTTTCTATTGCCTAGAATAAATGAGATGGTGTTTTCACTAAAGGGTGCAACCGTATTTTCCACAATTGACCTCTCTGCCGCGTACCATCAGGTAGAATTAGAGCCGGAGTCAAAGAAATTAACAGCATTTATAACACCCTTTGGTTGTTTTCAATTCAGGAGGATGCCCTTCGGGCTGGTGTCAACGGCTGCTGTCTTTCAGTGATTGATGCATAAGTTATTTGGGAACATGCACATGGTGTAAATTTTACAAGCTGATATACTTGTTGCTGGTATGGAAAAGTGTGATCATGACTCAAAGTTAAGAGGTGTGTTTGGTACTTTACAAACTGCTGGACTAACAATTGAAAGGTCAAAATGTAAATTTGGTGAAAAAAGTGTGTCGTACTTGGGACATGTCATTAGTGGGGAGGGGGTCAAACCTAAACCTGCTTTAGTGGAAAACATTGTTAAATTTCCGGCGCCTGTTACTAAAGAAGAAGTTAGGGCGTTTCTTGGTATGGCTGAATATTGTGCTAAGTTTATTAAGAATTTTGCATCAAAGGTCTATAATATTCGCAATTTGTTAAAAAAGAACACAAAATTTGTGTGGTGCAAGATGTGTGATGAGGAGTTTATCGTGATTAAGACAGAATTGCAAAAGGTGAATGCTCTTGCGAGTTTTGATCCTAATTTGGATTGTGTATTGACTACTGATGCAAGTGATAAAGGCCTTGGAGCCGTTTTGTCTCACAGTGATGGGAAAGGTAAAGAGTGTATAATTGTATTTGCATCAAGAGCTCTTTCCCCTGCGGAAAGTAGGTATCCAATTATTGAGTGAGAGGCATTAGCATGTGCATGGGCGTTAGAGCATTTTCGTACTTTTGTGTGGGGTGAACCTGTGGTGATTTGTACAGATCATAGGCCTTTGGTTAGAATCCTATCTAGTGATGGTATATCTAATGCTTCTGCTAGGATGGCCAGATTGTCTATGCTTATGAAAGAATACACCTATGAGATGGTTTATTTGTCAGGAAAAGAGAATTTGATAGCTGATTGTCTATCTAGGTTACCACCTCCTCTTGAGGAGTGTACAGATGATCCTTGGAGTGAATTTTGTGTGGCGTTAGATCATGACTCTGGTATTCTTGCAACTAGTAAGGATGAATGGATGGAAGAACAAAGAAAGGATACCATATTAAAGGATGTTGTTGATCACATGTGTAAGGGGTGGCCTAAGAAGTGTTATATCAAGGATAATGTGAATACTTTTTGGCAAATTCGTATGGAATTATCTTGTGAGCATGACTTATTGTTTAGAGGGGAAAGGATTATTCCTCCAGTGTCCCTGAGGGTAAAGATTCTACAGTTGTGTCATGAGGGTCACTTTGGGGTTGTGAGAACTAAATCAATTGTGAAGGGAATGTTTTGGTGGCCAGGTGTAGATGGTATGGCCGAGAATTTTGTAAAGAAGTGTTTAATTTGCAGTTCTGCTGACAAAACACTTAAGACTTTGAAGCCCAGGATGAGAGATGGCTTAATTCCAGATTCACCTTGGAATACTATTGCTGTAGATATAATGGGACCTGTTGGTGAAGAAAAAGAGTTTGGTTTAGTGGTCATTGATCTTTTCTCTAAGTGGCCTGTGGTTAAATTTGTGGAAAAGATTGATTCGCAAACGGTGATTGCATTTTTGGACAAGATTTTCATCATGGAAGGTTTACCGGTTTGTGTTTTATCAGACAATGGTGTTCAGTTCATGTCTAAGATGGCAACTGATTATTTTTACAAATGTGGGATCAAGCATAAGACCACAGCGTTGTACAACCCAAGTGGCAACGGCACTGTTGAAAGATTCAATAGAGTGATTAAAGGTGTTATTCAGGCATCGATTAACAAGGGTTTGGAATGGAAGATACAAGTACAAAAGGCTGTTTGGTCTTACAGAATTACTGCGAAGGTCAGTACTGGTTTATCTCCATTCATTATGATGAGAGGTAGGTCACCGAGAGCTAAGTTCAATCCGGGTTGGTTGAGTACTGGCAAGGTAATCAGTTGGTCTCCTGTTGAAGTGAGGAGGAGTTTAGATGTTATTCATGCTAAAAGTAAGTAGTATTATGATAGGCATCATAATACTAAAGATGTACATGTTAAGGTTGGAGATTTAGTAATGGTGAGGAAGCCTATTAAAGTGAATAAGGGTGAACGTTGTTTTGGACCACCTATCAAGGTGGTAGCGGTCTTGAGGAATGCAGTTAGACATGAGGATGGTAAGGTGTGGAATCTTAAAAGTGTGGCGATGAATCCTATTCAGGATGCTTGTTGTGAACCACCTTCTACGTCCTCAGATAATTATGGGTGGATTGAAGACCATTTTGAGAATAGTCAGTTACAGTCGGAGTTGGCTGGAGACTGTGGTGAGGTTGCAAGGGCTAAGCAGATTGTTCCTTCTCATTTGGAAGCTAGTTCTTCTTTATGTGATGAGGGGGGAAGGTATCTATGTAATGACGCTAATAATGACATCCATGTTGGTAATTATAGTGACATCCATATTGGTAATGCCAACAAGTTGCCTGACAAAAGAACAAGAGTTTTACCTGGTTGGTTAAAGGGATTTGTAATGTAATTTAGGGTTACTGTGATCTACGTTTGTTTTGTTTTATCCTTCCTTAGAGCTTGTTTGTACATAGTTGTTTTTTCTTTAAATTATTGTTAGACTTGGCTGTCTCTAGTTGGCAGAGGTATACACTTCTGACAAATAGGGACTCACCTCCTCTAGTCAGGGCAAGGGGATCACACACTTAGATAACCCCTGCTCACCCCCTTGGTAGCTTGGCAAAGCAGACAGGCTTATCTCAGAGGCAGTGCGTTAAGCATTTATGACCACATACAGTAATAAAGTGAATACACTACAAATGGACACGACACAGAAGTATTATAAAAATAAGGATGTTTATATAAGGCTTAGCACAAGACCAAATAACGACAAAAATATACCACAATCTTATAAATACTCTTGGAAGGAAAAATAATAGTTCAAGTGTAGTTTCTTCTTAGCACAAAGTCTTTAGTAACAAAAGCAACTCTTCTTCTTTAAATCACAGTTCTTGGCAACAATGTAACCCCCACAGGAGTCACACGACGTCGAGGCAAAGTTAATCCAAAGGTTCGGCGTCGACCGCGAGGAGCGCTACGTCGAGCCCGGAGTCGCACAGACCCCCACAACACAGTATCTTGGAAAAGCGAAGCACACGATGATCAGCGGCTTCGAAAAGTCTGGCGTCGCGTCTTTGGCGTCAATCGGGTCTCGGAGTCGGGGCGACCTGCAGCGGCGTCGACAGATGTCAGGCAGGAGCAGCGCTCCCGAGGCGAAGCAGGATATGGCGTCGTCGTCGATGTCGATGATGATGTTGCAAGAGTGAGCAGCGCTCACGCCGTCGAGAGGGCTCGAAGTCGATGCGATCAGCAGCGGTGCAGACACGGGGTCACTTGGAGCTGGAGCCGAACTCGCTACTCACTGGCGTCGTTACTGGCGTCGATCGGGCCCGGCGGCCGGCGTCGAGGAAGCGGGACACTGGAGCCGTTACTCACGATGTCGGGCTGGATTCGGCGGCGTCCGTCGGCGTCGAGATTGCTGGCTTCTTCCGAGGGGATGGAATTTCAGGTTCCAGCAACAAGCACTTTTAGTCCTTTAGCCCTGTGACTTCAACAGGAGGCTTGCAAACAAAAGTCAAGCTAGCCGGGCTGATGAGTGGTGTTACCTCGAAACCGGTCCGGTCCTCGGATGCTTGATTCCGTTCTGGGAAGCACATGGCTTTTGTAGTTCGGACTGGACTGTTCTCATGGGGCACAGGGTCAGAGCTGATTTGCATATCGCCATTGTCTAACCCAGGGTGGTGTGGAGTGCAAAAAAACGATGGATTTGGGCCCAGATCTTTGGACTGGGGTGAGTGTGTGACATTGATCCACATACGGTCCATCACCTGTTGTGTTTGCATATTCCGCCCTAAGTGCGCTGGGGATGCCCAGACGTGGGTCCCAGGCACTCCACACCACTGGAGTCAAGCTAGCCGGGCTGATGAGAGGTGTTACCTCGAAACCGGTCCGGTCCTCGGATGCTTGATTCCGTTCTGGGAAGGACATGGCTTTTGTAGTTCGGACTGGACTGTTCCCATGGGGCACAGGGTCAGAGCTGATTTGCATATCGCCATTGTCTAACCCAGGGTGGTGTGGAGTGCAAAAAAACGATGGATTTGGGCCCAGATCTTTGGACTGGGGTGAGTGTGTGACATTGATCCACATTCGGTCCATCACCTGTTGTGCTTGCATATTCCGCCCTAAGTGCGCTGGGGATGCCCAGACGTGGGTCCCAGGCACTCCACACCACTGGAGTCAAGCTAGCCGGGCTGATGAGAGGTGTTACCTCGAAACCGGTCCGGTCCTCGGATGCTTGATTCCCTTCTGGGAAGGACATGGCTTTTGTAGTTCGGACTGGACTGTTCCCATGGGGCACAGGGTCAGAGCTGATTTGCATATCGCCATTGTCTAACCCAGGGTGGTGTGGAGTGCAAAAAAACGATGGATTTGGGCCCAGATCTTTGGACTGGGGTGAGTGTGTGACATTGATCCACATTCGGTCCATCACCTGTTGTGTTTGCATATTCGGCCCTAAGTGCGCTGGGGATGCCCAGACGTGGGTCCCAGGCACTCCACACCACTGGAGTCAAGCTAGCCGGGCTGATGAGAGGTGTTACCTCGAAACCGGTCCGGTCCTCGGATGCTTGATTCCGTTCTGGGAAAGACATGGCTTTTGTAGTTCGGACTGGACTGTTCCCATGGGGCACAGGGTCAGAGCTGATTTGCATATCGCCATTGTCTAACCCAGGGTGGTGTGCAGTGCAAAAAAACGATGGATTTGGGCCCAGATCTTTGGACTGGGGTGAGTGTGTGACATTGATCCACATTCGGTCCATCACCTGTTGTGTTTGCATATTCCGCCCTAAGTGCGCTGGGGATGCCCAGACGTGGGTCCCAGGCACTCCACACCACTGGAGTCAAGCTAGCCGGGCTGATGAGAGGTGTTACCTCGAAACCGGTCCGGTCCTCGGATGCTTGATTCCGTTCTGGGAAGGACATGGCTTTTGTAGTTCGGACTGGACTGTTCCCATGGGGCACAGGGTCAGAGCTGATTTGCATATCGCCATTGTCTAACCCAGGGTGGTGTGGAGTGCAAAAAAACGATGGATTTGGGCCCAGATCTTTGGACTGGGGTGAGTGTGTGACATTGATCCACATTCGGTCCATCACCTGTTGTGTTTGCATATTCCGCCCTAAGTGCGCTGGGGATGCCCAGACGTGGGTCCCAGGCACTCCACACCACTGGAGTCAAGCTTGCCGGGCTGATGAGAGGTGTTACCTCGAAACCGGTCCGGTCCTCGGATGCTTGATTCCATTCTGGGAAGGACATGGCTTTGGTAGTTCGGACTGGACTGTTCCCATGGGGCACAGGGTCAGAGCTGATTTGCATATCGCCATTGTCTAACCCAGGGTGGTGTGGAGTGCAAAAAAACGATGGATTTGGGCCCAGATCTTTGGACTGGGGTGAGTGTGTGACATTGATCCACATTCGGTCCATCACCTGTTGTGTTTGCATATTCCGTCCTAAGTGCGCTGGGGATGCCCAGACGTGGGTCCCAGGCACTCCACACCACTGGAGTCAAGCTAGCCGGGCTGATGAGAGGTGTTACCTCGAAACCGGTCCGGTCCTCGGATGCTTGATTCCGTTCTGGGAAGGACATGGCTTTTGTAGTTCGGACTGGACTGTTCCCATGGGGCACAGGGTCAGAGCTGATTTGCATATCGCCATTGTCTAACCCAGGGTGGTATGGAGTGCAAAAAAACGATGGATTTGGGCCCAGATCTTTGGACTGGGGTGAGTGTGTGACATTGATCCACATTCGGTCCATCACCTGTTGTGTTTGCATATTCCGCCCTAAGTGCGCTGGGGATGCCCAGACGTGGGTCCCAGGCACTCCACACCACTGGAGTCAAGCTAGCCGGGCTGATGAAAGGTGTTACCTCGAAACCGGTCCGGTCCTCGGATGCTTGATTCCGTTCTGGGAAGGACATGGCTTTTGTAGTTCGGACTGGACTGTTCCCATGGGGCACAGGGTCAGAGCTGATTTGCATATCGCCATTGTCTAACCCAGGGTGGTGTGGAGTGCAAAAAAACGATGGATTTGGGCCCAGATCTTTGGACTGGGGTGAGTGTGTGACATTGATCCACATTCGGTCCATCGCCTGTTGTGTTTGCATATTCCGCCCTAAGTGCGCTGGGGATGCCCAGACGTGGGTCCCAGGCACTCCACAACACTGGAGTCAAGCTAGCCGGGCTGATGAGAGGTGTTACCTCGAAACCGGTCCGGTCCTCGGATGCTTGATTCCGTTCTGGGAAGGACATGGCCTTTGTAGTTCGGACTGGACTGTTCCCATGGGGCACAGGGTCAGAGCTGATTTGCATATCGCCATTGTCTAACCCAGGGTGGTGTGGAGTGCAAAAAAACGATGGATTTGGGCCCGGATCTTTGGACTGGGGTGAGTGTGTGACATTGATCCACATTCGGTCCATCACCTGTTGTGTTTGCATATTCCGCCCTAAGTGCGCTGGGGATGCCCAGACGTGGGTCCCAGGCACTCCACACCACTGGAGTCAAGCTAGCCGGGCTGATGAGAGGTGTTACCTCGAAACCGGTCCGGTCCTCGGATGCTTGATTCCGTTCTGGGAAGGACATGGCTTTTGTAGTTCGGACTGGACTGTTCCCATGGGGCACAGGGTCAGAGCTGATTTGCATATCGTCATTGTCTAACCCAGGGTGGTGTGGAGTGCAAAAAAACGATGGATTTGGGCCCAGATCTTTGGACTGGGGTGAGTGTGTGACATTGATCCACATTCCGTCCATCACCTGTTGTGTTTGCATATTCCACCCTAAGTGCGCTGGGGATGCCCAGACGTGGGTCCCAGGCACTCCACACCACTGGAGTCAAGCTAGCCGGGCTGATGAGAGGTGTTACCTCGAAACCGGTCCGGTCCTCGGATGCTTGATTCCGTTCTGGGAAGGACATGGCTTTTGTAGTTCGGACTGGACTGTTCCCATGGGGCACAGGGTCAGAGCTGATTTGCATATCGCCATTGTCTAACCCAGGGTGGTGTGGAGTGCAAAAAAACGATGGATTTGGGCCCAGATCTTTGGACTGGGGTGAGTGTGTGACATTGATCCACATTCGGTCCATCACCTGTTGTGTTTGCATATTCCGCCCTAAGTGCGCTGGGGATGCCCAGACGTGGGTCCCAGGCACTCCACACCACTGGAGTCAAGCTTGCCGGGCTGATGAGAGGTGTTACCTCGAAACCGGTCCGGTCCTCGGATGCTTGATTCCGTTCTGGGAAGGACATGGCTTTTGTAGTTCGGACTGGACTGTTCCCATGGGGCACAGGGTCAGAGCTGATTTGCATATCGCCATTGTCTAACCCAGGGTGGTGTGGAGTGCAAAAAAACGATGGATTTGGGCCCAGATCTTTGGACTGGGGTGAGTGTGTGACATTGATCCACATTCGGTCCATCACCTGTTGTGTTTTCAACAGGAGGCTGGCACTCTTCCAACCCTTGGAGATTTTCTTTAGCAAAGCTTGAGAGTACACACACAGTTCCTCTCTCCTGGTTCCTTGGCAAAAATAAAGAAGTGACTGCAGGATTCCCCCCAGCAAACAGCACACTGGCAGAAGGGGTAGGCAAGTCCTTGGATCAGCAGGCTTCTTGTCCTTGGTTCAGGTTTCCTTGTCAGAAGTGATGTAAATTCTTGGTTCAGGGGTCCTTCTCTTTCCCCTTTTTGGCTTTGATCCCTTTGTCCATGGAGGGGAATTCCCCTCATCCTGGGTTTGTTGTGGGTGTTGCCAGGCCTAGGCACCTGGCCTATTCACTGTGCAGGGCAGTATCCTCAGCCGCCCAGCAGGAGGTGGAGCCAGTATTGTCACTGGCAGGAGCAGAGCCATCAGTCGCCTGGCAGGAGGTGGAGCCAGCATCGTGTCAGGCAGGGCAGGCTATCAGGAGCTACTTTTCCCCTACTCTCAATGCAAATGTCCCACTCATCCCACACTGACTCATTCAGACCTCTGGAGCCACCCAGCTCCTGTCACACACACACCAAACCAGCAGAAACCGGTAATAGTTAGACAAGAAAATAGCCACTTTCTAAAAGTGCTATTTTCAAACACAGAGTCTAAAAACCATCCACCCAAACGGATGCGTTCTTAAACCTTGAGTTCAGGGATACCAAACTCGACATTGCACCACGCTCCCCGAGCCCGCTAGGATTATAGCATTAATAATCCTGGCAGCCCATTCTAACTAATGGAGAGCAGGTAACCTTACAATAGTGAAAAACGAAAATGGCTGTAATTCACTATTAGGACATGCCGACTTGTCAGGCTTGTCCTACCTTATGCTTACAATGCACCCTGCCCTCGGGCCTACCATAGGGGTGACTAACATGAAGTTAAGGGAAGGTTTAGGGACTGGCAAGTAGGTGTACTTGCGCAGTACACGTGACAGTGCCAGACTGCACGTAGGTCTAGCAATGGCAGACCTTTAGACATACTTTTACTAGGCCGCTCTTGTGGGTGGCACAACATGTGCTGCAGGCCCACGAGCAGCATCTGTATTTACAAGCCCTGGCACTCCTGGTGCACTCTACTAGGGACTGACAGTAAACCAAATAAGCCAAACATGGAATTCAATCAGTACAGCAATTTCACATAGGGAGCACTTGCACTGTGGCACTGATCAGCAGTGGCACAGTGCCCAAAGCAATATACCAGCAAAAACATCGTAAACAGAAAAAAAATGGAGGAGAGACTCAGGCCAATGATATCAGGTCTAACAATTATTATTTATTTTTCTTTCTTTTCTTTATTTTAACGGGGAGATGTGTAGTGTTGCTTATGCTTATGCTTTTACCTTTAAGTAGCTCGAGCTGTATATCTTTAAGTAGCTCGAGCTAGTAGAATGTTTGTAGGTCATTACTGTGTATTCTAGGAGTCGGGCATTCATGAAGTGACTGGAGACCGTTTGTACCTATTTCCCTGGCGCTCACCTGTTGCTGAATAAATAACCTTCTGACTACAAGGACATATATCTGCATTGGTGTATTCTTTACCACAACAATTGATCTTTTCACATACATCTAAGACTTTTAAATAGGTACCAAAAGAAAATATTCTATGTGTTTTGAAGGAAGTCCGTCCACATAATACCTTCCAGCTGGTAGATTTAAGTTCTGAAGTCATGCAAGAAATAAAGAGAGCTCAAATGTCAAAACTCACCAGAGGTTAATGGTTACCTATCCTTGCTCAACTGTAAAAGATCACATATCACATGAAGAACTGTGAGGATGGATTTACTGACATCTGGAACACATGGAACAAGTGGTGTAAGGGGACACTACAAAAAATCTTGTCAACCCAAAAGATCTAACATTGAGCGTTTGCATCCCCCCCCCCCCCCTTTTACAATTGCAATGGATTGCAAGGGCCCCCTCTGAACGAATGGTGTAGGGGCCAGTGTGGCCAGTGTTACAGAACCTTCCCAGATTACTTCTGGCAGTATACTCTAAAGTATTTTAACTTTGTACAGGGTTCTGTTTCCATCTATGTTTCAATATTTATATGCATCTGTTAACAAGGTGACTCAGTGAGTTAAACTCTCCCTGCTGATATTTGTCTGTTGTCTGCACGTGACAAGCAAGAACCCTGGCACGATCGATTGTGATCTCATTAGTCTATGGGCAATGACATTTAGAGAATCAGAGAGGGTAATAATTGCACCAGTGACCTACGGGGGTTAGAGAAGGTTAAATCTGCAGTATGACGTGCTACATATTATTATTAATAGTATTATTACTACTACACAAAAAAGGTGATTCATTTACAATAGCATTAGAAGCAACATCTGTTGG